>NW_025538478.1:0-15000 GCF_020615455.1 Coregonus clupeaformis | reverse complement strand
GATCCACAGAGGAATACAGCAGCGGCGGTGGTGGAGGCCGTTGTGGTGGATCGTTACCTACGCGCCCTGCCTTATGAGGCAAAACGGTTCATCAGTCAACAGGCCTTGACCACGGCTGATCTGACCGTGGAAGCTGTGGAAAAGTACCAGGCCACAGCGGAGATGCTGAATGCTTCCCGAAAAGACCCCAGGAGTGCGGCCCCACCACAAATGGGAAGAACCCGTCCAAAGGACCCCAAGGTCTCGAACCCAGCCACGTCAGGACTTATCCCGGCTCCAGGGGGAGCCAGAAACCAGGCGGGTCCAAGAAGAGTACACCAGGAGGGGAAACTCGACAGTGTTACCGGTGTGGGGAGATGGGACATATCTCCTGGCAGTGTGGGAAACCAGCTGATGAACCTATGCCCACTGCGGAGTCCTCCAGCTCAGCACCCACACACCGTTTTGCCTCGCTCTTGGGAGTCGTAGATGGCGGCCCAGATCGACCCCCCACCTGCCCGGTAACTGTGAATCACCATGATGTGGAGGCCTTACTGGATTCTGGTAGCCGGGCCACCCTGGTGCGTAAGGATTTGGTGGGCCCAACGTGTCTGACCCCGGGGAAAGTCCTCCCAGTTTCCTGTGTCCATGGGGACACCAGAGAATACCCCATTACTGAACTTACAATGACCAGCACACGGGGAACCATACACACGACGGCGGGGGTGGTTGATTCCCTCCCCGTCCCTGTCCTAATTGGACGAGACTGCCCAGCCTTTTACCCACTCTGGAGAGAGTCTCAGGAGAGGATAACCCGAGTACCTCGGAAACGGAGAGGCAAGACTCATCCTGGGAAGGCTCCGGTGCAATCCTCCGAGTTACTCACTCCCGCCCGGGCTCTGATAGGGATGGCAGGTGCCCAGACCGACACAGAGACGGAGCTACAGAATCTGGACAAAGAACTGTCTGGTCTGAAGGGGACCGCTGAGAGGTATCGTTTGTTAAAGCAACAGTTAGACATGAAGACAGAAGAGTTAGATATCCTCCAGGCTAAACTCCAACAGAGCTCCTTCCCTAAGCAACAGGAGGAGCTGGAGAGGCTGCGCAGGACCATCGAGGAGTGTGAGGAGACCCTGCGCAGTAGTAAGGAGGTCCAGAAGAAGGCAGAGAGAGAGAAGGAACTGAAAGCTGCTCAACAGAAGCTAAACTCTGCTAAAACCAAGGCTGATGCGTTCAGTAAGAAACTCAAGGAGAGACAACAGGAGGCTGAGTCCCTGGTCCTAGAGTTGGAGGAGTTGAAGAGAGAGCAGTCTGGCAAGCACCACGGCAATGCGGACGCCCTCTCCGGCGTGATGCCTTCTTCGCTGCCTTTACCCCGACGAGGACGTCGGTCCCGAGGAGGGGGATGTGTGATGTCACGAGAGGCTGTGTCCTGGAGGGACGTTACATCCCCCTGAGGTGGCTGCAAACCCAGACAGCTATGGCTCCATCTGCTGGTATGGTCGGGAACTCCACCCCTCTATGGCCAATCTTCCCACGCAGCTGAAACAAATGAGGAGCTGATGAGCTGAAGGTTTGGGAAGGGAAGAGACACAGTCTCCAACCTGGGCTCTCTGGAGGACAAGAGGGCTGCACGTCCACTTCCATGAGGAATATAAGGATTTGGAGATACTTACCTTTGGGAAATACTCACCTTTGGATATATGCACCTGTGGAAATACGTGAGAGACATTTGGAAGGACTTTTGCTGGGTTGGCCACTAGCTGCAACGTGGACTACAGTAAGGCTGGGGAAAAGTTATCTGAGCGAGTGAGAATTATGATTTTGGATGTGGAAGAGACATCCCTGAACTGTTAACCCTTAAAGAGCCACAAGAGAACAGAATTTTGTTATATTTTAGTTAATTTCCCAAGACCTATAATAAAATCCTTGTTTTGTTTGAACCTTGTCTCCTTGCACTACTTGAGCAATCCCGCTGAAAGCTGTGTAGCCTCTCGTGACGTCACACCACATATCTAGGATCAGATTAACAACTTCTTCCAGGTAACAACTAACCACAGATCTAGGATCAGATTAACAATTTCTTTCAGGTAACAACTAACCACAGATCTAGGATCAGATTAACAACTTCTTCCAGGTAACAACTAACCACAGATCTAGGATCAGATTAACAACTACTTCCAGGTAACAACTAACCACAGATCTAGGATCAGATTAACAACTACTTCCAGGTCTTCCACAGATCTAGGCCTAGATTCAATCCTAATGCGCTTGTAGACAATACAGCTTTTAAAGGCAATGTTACTACACTAGTGGAGATCGCATTCAGCGCTGCAGATGTCGGCTCAATTGGAAATTACCTTTAAATCCTTTAGCACAGTTTCTGATTGAATCCAGGCCCTAGGGTTAGATAAGTCTACCTCCATTGTTTTCCACAAAGGGTTTTAAAAGGACCCTGTAGACATAACCTCTTTATTGGTGCACTCAGACCTTGTAAACAACCAGAACCAAAAGGTCAGATAGGGGTTGCTTATATTTGTCCTGTTTCAGATGTAGATGACCTGTGGTCCTCTGTAGCTCAGCTGGTACAGCACGGTGCTTGTAACGCCAAGGTAGTGGGTTCGATCCCCGGGACCACCCATACACAAAAATGTATGCACGCATGACTGTAAGTCGCTTTGGATAAAAGCGTCTGCTAAATGGCATATTAAATATTAATATTAAAATTAAATTAACCTTTACAGTGTGTGGTGTGAAATGGAAATGTGTTCTTTGCATATCTCACTCCCCCTGAGACACCCTCGGTGAGGAGAAAGGGTTGCGTATTCAACTGTTTCTCTGTTTCTCTCTGTCAGAAAATGGACAAGAACAAAGATGGCGTGGTCACCATTGAGGAATTTCTGGAGTCTTGTCAAAAGGTGTGTTTGTCTGTGCGTGTGTGTCTGTGTGAGTGAGTGGTTGTGTGTGTGTGCATGTGGGATATTTCCGTGTGATTCTATAGGATATGATTATATATTACATTATTTAATAATATCTAAAATGTCACAATGTGAAGTTAATTTCCAAAACCCTATATCCACAAATCATTTACATTAGTGTTTTTTCATCAGAACTTATTGCTTATTGGTACCTTCATGTGTGTGTAATTATTTGTCACATTTAACTGTGTAAAACCTTGCATTGTTACTTTTTTCTCTGAGAGTGAGGCGGATATCTCGTTTTGTCTCTCTGAAATGAAAGAATCTAGTGATAGGTTCCAAACAAATACATGTCAGTCATTGAACAACCCCATGCCATGATTAGATGTAGAAAATCACACCAATCTCTTTCATAAGTTATTGAAACAAAAAAGGTAATTTACAAACATTTCTAAAATGGATATACAGTACAGCGTTTTGGAATGAAACTCTTTGTTTATTTAAGAACCTCTTTCTGCTTTTAAACTGTTTAAACCTTTTCTCCTACTGCTTCTTACCCGTTGTGCTTTTTGTCCCTTCCTGCCTCCCGTCCAGGATGAGAACATCATGCAGTCCATGCATCTGTTTGACAACGTCATTTAGTGACATTTCCTGTGGGTGTGGCCTAAAGGACACAGTGCCCATATTTAGCCCGAAAGCCTCCACCCCTAGCTCCCCTCTATCCCCAAACACAGACTCATTGGGACTGTCAGGGGGGAAAAGGGTACCCCTTCATGGATCTCCACTCTTCCATCCATCCCTAGGCCCTAGTCCCTCCCTGCACCCCCCCAAAAAAAAAAAAACCTACATGGAAAGATCAGACAACAGTTAGGTGGGCAATAGGTACACCTCCATGGGTCTCCACTCTCTCATTCACCCCTAGCCCATCTCGGCCCCCAAAAGAGACACCCCTACCTGGGAAGGTCGGAAAACAGTTAGGGGTCAAGAGCCACGCCATGTTGGAGACCATAGCACTCTTTCTATATGACATCACATTCTCACTATACAATAATGTAATTTATTCTCTAACTACTAGTTGGACAAAATGGTGGACTGTTATTCTTCTAAGGAGAAAAGGCTTTAAATCAAGCAATAATCTCACTGTTTGGTCTGAACTTGTTAACTGTGAGATGTATTATTATCAATCATCGAACATTCTGGAATGTTCCATCTTTCTGTGTTCCGGAATGGAATCCCTGGCTGACGGAACTACCCTCAACCCTCCAAACATCCATATTGTGTCCTATAGATGCGGTAAAGAGGTCAATGGAACTCGACCAAAACAATCAAATTGCCATGGAAACGCTTGGGGAGGAAAGATCCCGAATCTCCTCATTGGCCCCAAGCAAAATTATCCTACATTTAGGCTATAATTTACAGTATATGTGTACTATATTGTGGTAAAAATAAGAGTATAATGCTTGTATGGATGTCAACCACAGGAGGTTGGTGGCACCTTAATTGGGGAGGACGGGCTCATTTTAATGGCTGAAGCAGAATAGTTGGAATGGTATCAAATACATCAAACAGGTTTTCATGTGTTTGATGCCAATCCAGTGCTCCGTTCCAGCCATTATTATGAGCTGTTTTCCCCTCAGCAGCCTCCTGTGATGTCAACCCCAATGTTCAGGTCATCGTCACCAATCAACTACATTACAGTTAAAAATGACTTTGACTGCCACCACCGATTTCTATATGCTAGCTATGCTACCAGCTTATACTGAACGGGAGTTAGCATTTAGCAGACACTTCTTCTAACCCTGAAAAGGGACAACTTCTAAATGTTATGCATGAAAACAGCCAAATATATTCAAATCAGACTTTAGTAACCACATTGTCGGACTGTTACAATACCGTACATCAATCATGACGGATTTGATGAATATCCACTTTTTTAGAACAGATTTGTTGAATGTGCGCCAATCCAGCGTCCTTCGATCCCCCACGGTCTGTGTTCCATTGACCTCTTTACAGCATCTATAGTGTCTGCATGATGTGTGTTTTAAAAATGACAATACATAATATTTAATGTAACTGGTTGTGTGTCTAGGTGCTGGACATTGCTCCTTCTGAAAGTGTCTGTGTATATTTTGTACAGACATGATGATGATGATGATGATGAAGGTGAATAAACCACTATTGCTATACAAACCAATGTAAATGTATTATTTGTAATTACTGTATGTACTGTACAGTACAAGAGGTGTGATTTTGAAAGCTTTCCATTTTCTCTCCACCGAAGATACTGTTATAACAAGGTAAAAACAATGACAATTAAGTTTAATCTTACAAGTTGATTAAACACAATCCACACTTTATAGTTTCCAATATTTTGTATTTTCTAAAAGCAATAAGAAATGTTGCATCAAGTAGTTGCATCAGGGCACTTATAACTTTGTCATAAAACCAATAGCAAATGTATATGAAAATATCAAGCAAACATATATTATGTATCATCTAACAGTACTGTATAATGTAATAGAATAGAATAGAATAAATGTATTGTTCCTGAGAGCAAACATCAAGAAGAAATGTAAAAACTATTATGTTCTTAGCCTTCATATAAAATCTAACTGGACATCGAGGCTACTTCAGAAATACAAAGCAAAGGTATTGACAACGGTTTTGTGTTCAGATTCTGGGTCTGCTGTAACTTATATCTTTGTTCTATGTTACTTAAAAATGGAATTGAAAAATATTTAACACAAACATTATTTACAAGGTTCCCCCTCTTAATCATCATTGTCTAAAAGGCACAACTGATCCTAGATCAGCACTCCAACTAAGTTTGAATACAGCAGTCCTGTGTGGCTCAGTTGGTAGAGCATGGTGCATGGGTTCAATTCCCAATGGGGCCACCAGCATGAAACATGTCTCCACGCATAATAAGTTGCTTTGGATGAAAGTGTTTCTAAATGGCATATATTATTATATATTATTATATCACTTAGTTGGACTATACAGGTCCAGATATACAGGGGTTTTGTCAGACTTGTTTTCAGGTCTTCTTGTTTCTGGGTTTGTTGACTCTACTGTAGATCTCAGAGGAGTCCTCCTCAGCTGCTTGTGCTGCTGCGGGTCTGAGGAGAGAGAAACAGAAATGAAACAGAATCTGTGTCCCAAAACCCCCATCTTATCCTCTTTATAGTGCATTACTTTGAACAAGGCCTTTATGTCTCTAGTCAAAAGTTGTGCACTAAATAGGGAATAGGGTTCCATTTGGAACATAGATAGAACAGATCCTCAAAACCACCACTCTCTCATTATAGACATAGTAATTGTCTTGAGATGTCCATTGTTGGATTCGTAGTTTAAGGAAATGCCATCACTAGTGGCCACTAGGGGACAACTTTTATGCTTATTAATGACATCATGGTCCTCTCGTCCAATAAGCAGCAGCATAGGAATGAGCTGAAAGGAGAATATAGCTTGTTTACAACCAAAAATTAATAAATATATATATATATATATATATATATATATATATATATATATATATATATATATATATGTAATTAGTATGTTATAGGGGTCCAGATTTTTTTTTCTTCATTTCTCTTGTTTTTGTGAAACTATCCCCAACCAGCGATTCACTTCCTCATCCTCGTGTGCAGTAAGTCGGCTCCAAAAACACCCAAAACATCCTTTTAGAAACGAAAAAGCTCTAAGTAGTCTATAGTGATGCACGTCTTTAAATTTTGTACATATGAAATTGTGTCATTCAGAACATTATCCGTAACGTTATGTTCCATGTTGTTGCGACTCGAACAATGTCTGGTCCATTCTAGCAGCAGGCTACACAGAGAATAGAACAGTTGGACAGGGGAAACAGCGTCAGTCACACAAAATTGAATATAATGTTGCGGATAAAGTTTGGAATGACACAATTTCATGTGTACAACTGCAACATCTAAAGACCTGCATCACTATACTGAGAGCATTTCAGTATCTAAAAGGATGTATTTGGGTGTTTTTAGAGCATTTGTTCATGTTTTTTCAGAGCCTCTGTACTGCACAACAAGGATGAGGTAAGTTTCTCAAAAACAAGTGAAATCTATGACATTCCATTTACATCAGAAATAGAAATTTGGTTGTAAAAAAGTAAACTTCTCCTTTAATGCGGTGTATTCACAATGTTCTAGTATTGGCTCCATGTTATTTTAATGGCCGAATTTGCTCACGGTGTGGCAGCACTAGGGCGGTTGAATTTCACAGCATCGTAATCGACATCCTCGTCCTGTTTCTGGGGTTGAGGCAGTTGGACAGTGAGTACAGAGGCACTTCCTGGTTTTTGAAGCGAGAGAAGTGGACGCTGGCGTAGTGAACGTCATCCTGGTCTACGGTGGCTGCTGTCTGTACTGCAGTAGGGGTCATGGCACATGCTTGAGATGTTGTCATACACTGGACTAGAGTCTCCCTGATGGAGAGAGAGGACAGACAACATGAGGAGTAGAAATGTTCCACAAAGCAATACAAATAATCTGTTTCTAACAGACTCACCTGTACATTCTCTGATGTGTCTCTTGTGTCAGAGGTGGATTTGGAGGCCTTCTTCCTGGTTTGCACATTAATGAATTAATTCATTATTGAATGAATGAATTAATCAATTAACAAAGAGTCCATAAAAAAGTGTTAGAGTGAAATAATATTTAAAAGATCACTCACCTGAACCACATGAAGCCAGAGAGACAGAAGATGAGAACCAGAACAACAACTATGATTCCTACAGCTGCGGTCATAACTGATGTTTGTTTCCCTAAATTAAAATATGGATGATACGAGTACTGCATGTTATAAACTGAAAATAATCGTAGTACAGGACAATAATACAATATTTCTTAAGTGGTCTCATCTCAAAGTATATATAATTATATATATGTAGCTCAGCTGGTAGAGCACGGCGCTTGTAACGCTAAGGTAGTGGGTTCGATCCCCGGGACCACCCATACACACAAAAAATGTATGCACGCATGACTGTAAGTTGCTTTGGATAAAAGCGTCTGCTAAATTGCATATTATTATTATTATTATAAAACAAAGTATGATAAGCCAAAGTATAATTATTAATATTAGCTTGAAATGTAATTTTGTACTGAAATATTGAAGGTGAAAATTCACCTGGTAAAGTTATCATCAGAACTGTAGAGTTCCTAGACCCTCTTCCATTCCAGGCCTCACAGTGGTAATGTCCATTGTCCTTAGACTTGAAATTACTTATGTTGTAGATCTGTCCAAATCCATTTTGAAAAGTCTTATTTTGAAAGTACCAGGTGTATTTGTCCACAGGTGGGTTGGCATCACTGCTGCAGGTCAGAGTCACTGAACTGCCCTCCACTATTTCACCAGAGGGACTGGCTGACATTGAGGCGTTCTTTGGGACATCTGGTGAACAATATGTAACAACAGTGTTTTAAATAGTTTTTTACATGAGTAACATCATGAAACTTGGACTTGTGATTTAAATATTAATTTAAATGTGATCCTCTGATCAAAAGATGAGGTTAGGTGTACTAACACTGAACGTCCACAGACACAGAAGAAGAGTTGAGACGTCCATATTTATTCTCAGCCTCACAGTAGTATTCTCCACTGTCCTCAGAGCTGATGGCTGTGAAATTGTATGTCTTTTCCAGATCCTGTCAGTGAAGCTCCATTTTCTTGTACCAGGTGTATTTTTCCACAGGTGGGTTGGCGTCACTGCTGCAGGTCAGAGTCACTGAACTGCCCTCCACTATTTCACCAGTGTCATGAGCCTCTCACTCCACCGGGTTACCACCTTAATTTGTTTCCACTATCTTCCACTCTGCTCACCTCCCTCTCTCTACTCAGCCTAACTAGCTCCACCTGTCCCTGCTCTGCTCGGCTCTAATTACTCTGCCAGCTGCGCTGCATTACCCACTAACCTCTCCCAGTATTTAAGGCCCTGTCTTTCAGCTCTCCGGTGTCAGATCGTCTGCAAAGCTCACACCCGGAACCTGTTTGCTCGCGCTTCTGGCTCACCCTGGTTTTGTGACCCCGGACCTGCCTGTTTTTTGGATACTCTTCTGCCTCAGGAGATCCAGACCTGCTTCTGCCTTTACGACTCCTGACTACTCTTCAATCCCGGTAACTCTGACCAGCCTTCTGCCTTGCTACTACGTATTTTGGATTTCCCTTGAACTGTACTGCTGCCTGGTTTCATTCCGCCCTGTTGTGTCTGTGTCTCCCCCCAGGACTTCTGGACCACCCACCACCGGCTTCATAGGGACGCATCGCTGCCACTGGGGGCACAGACCCAGCGCATTGGACGGGACCCCTGTTACTCCTGGAGCCTTCATTCACTCCCTACCCCTTTTCCCTTAAGTTTAATAAACTTTCTGGTGTGACGCAATTGTGGTCCTCTGGTCGTCTGTCTGAATCGGTGACAGTACGATCTGACCATTATGGACTCAGCGCACACTTTCCCGACATGGAAACCGATGAGCATGAGCAGCAGTTCCAGCAGCAGCAACAACAACTCGCCATGATCATTCAACTCCTCACCAACCTTACCCCAGCCAGTCTGCCCACCAGCCCAGCCCCGAGTTACCTGCCCCGGTCATTGCAGCCGCTGCTCCGAACCTAAGATTGGAAACCCCGAGCGGTTCAACGGCGATTCTACCCAGGTCCGGCCATTCCTGACTAGCTGCCGACTTCCAGTTCTCCTTGCAGCCAAGGACCTTCGCCACGGAGGGGCTAAAGTTGGGTATGCCATCACTCACCTGACGGGCCGGGCTCGACTCTGGGGAACAGCAGAGTTCGAACGTCAAACCCCCGCATGTGCAACCTTCGACCTGTTTGCTGAGGAGATGCTGAAGGTGTTTGACCTGGATTCACCCACCGCAGAGGCGTCTCGTGAACTGTTCAGTATTCGACAAGGCAGACGTACAGTCGCAGACCATTCCATCGACTTCGAACCCTGGCTAGACGAAGTTCTTGGAACACACCATCGTTGGTGGACGCGTTCTTCCATAGTTTGGCTGACTATATCAAGGACGCAGTTGGTCTCCCATGAACTGCCTTCCACTCTTGATGAAGCTATCGCACTGACTGTCAGGATCGACAGAAGGATACAGACCGTCGTCGTGAGAGGGGGCGCCAAGGTCCACCTACTACCGGCATTCGAGAGATCCGACTGGGCTCCTGTCATCTACTGCCACTCACCCAGGTCAGCTTGATCAGTCTGAGCCTATGGAGATTAGGCGCAGCCTCCTCACTCCTGCAGAGCGCCAGCGCCGCTTCACCTCAAACCTCTGCCTCTATTGTGGAGGTGATGGACATCGTGGTGGTAACCTGCCCTTTAAAGGGCCGAAGCTCACCGGGCGTAGGGGAAGTCCGGTTGAGTTCAAGACCATCCAGTCCTCCGACCGCAAACCCCTGCTGCAAGTTCACCTCCGCCTCTCGACTCAACTCACACCCTGGCTGCTCTGGTGGGATTCTGGCGCCAAGCCAACATAATGGACACTCAAGCTGGCACGCCAACTGGGACTGGAGAACCTCCGTTTGACACCTCCTATTCCTGCCCGGGCACTGGACGGACACTTACTCGGATCGGTCACTCATGTCACGGCCCCGGTCTCGATGGGTCTGTCCGGAAACCATCAAGAAACTATCCAGTTTCACCTGCTCCCCTCTCCAGGCCAACCTCATCCTGGGTTACCCATGGCTCCGCCGGCACAACCCTCAGCTCGACTGGGTGACCGGGGTGATCAGGAGTGGGGAGAGGACTGCCACCGAACCTGCCTGCTTGCTGCCGCACTCACCCCTCGGCCAGTACCTACTAACTCCGCTCCTGACCTCTCCAATGTCCCAGAATGCTACCATGGTCTCAGAGAGGTGTTTAACAAAAGCAAGAGCCACATCTCTGCCCTCACCGACCGTGACGACTGTGCCATCGACCTCCTCCCTGGAACAGCTCCTCCAAGGGGTCGTCTTTATTCGTTGTCTGCTCCTGAAAGAAAGTCCATGGAGGACTACATCAATGGCTCTCTGTCCGCAGGATTAATCCGTTCATCTTCATCTCCTGCTGGTGCTGGCTTCTTCTTTGTGGGGAAGAAGGACGGATCTCTTCGCCCCCACGACTACAGGGGACTCAACGACATCACAGTGAAAAACCGTTACCCTCTGCCTCTGCTCACCTCTGCTTTTGAGTTGCTCCAGGAGCCACTGTTTTTACCAAGTTGGATCTCAGAAACGCTTTACCACCTAGTGCGGATCCGGGAGGGAGATGAATGGAAAACCGCATTCAATACACCAACAGGCCACTACGAGTATCTGGTTATGCCTTTTGGCCTCACCAATGCTCCTGCTGTGTTCCAGGCTCTAGTGAATGATGTACTGCGTGGACATGTTAAACAAGTTTGTCTTCTTTACCTGGATGACATCTTAATTTACTCCAGAAACCTGTCTGAACACACCCGCCATGTCCAGCAAGTCCTTCATCGTCTTCTGAGAATTCCCTCACGCCAAGGCAGAGAAATGTGAGTTTCACGTCAAGACAGTGGCCTTCCTGGGGTACATAGTGGCAGAAGGAAGTATCCAAATGGATCCTGCCAAAGTATCACAGTCACTTCATGGCCAGTTCTGGAGAACAGAAAGAAGCTGCAACAGTTTCTGGGGTTTGCTAACTCATAGGAAGTTTATCCGGAACTACAGTACCTTGCTGCCCCTCTCACTGCTCTAACCAGCACCAAGCAACCTTCACCTGGACCCCAGCAGCCCGACAAAGCCTTCAGTACCCTACAAGGTGAGGTTCACCTCCGCTCCCATCCTCCAGATGCCTGATGTGGACCGGCAATTCATTGTGGAGGTGGACGCCCGGATGTGGGAGTTGGTGCTGTGATTTCTCAGTGGGCTGCGGAGGATAGGAAGCTCCATCCCTGTGCCTTTTTCTCACGTCGGTTGTCCCCCTCTGAGTGCAATTACGACATAGGGAACCGTGAGCTGCTGGCTGTGAAGCTTGCCTTGGAGGAGTGGCGTCACTGGCTGGAGGGGTCCACCATTCCATTTCTCGTTTGGACCGATCATAAGAACTTGGAGTACATCCGCACGGCCAAACGGTTGAACTCCAGGCAGTCCCGCTGGGCCCTGTTCTTCACCAGGTTTAATTTCACTCTGTCATACCGGCCTGGATCACGCAACACCAAGCCAGACGCCCTCTCCCGTCAATTCCAGAAGGATGACACCCCCTCCAAGGACCCTGTGTCGATTCTGCCAAGTCCCTGCATCGTTGCAGCTCTGACCTGGGCTGTTGAGGAACAGGTGCTGGAGGCTCTCCGTAACCAGCCAGGTCCCAGCACTTGCCCAGCTGACCGCCTTTTTGTCCCCCGAAGACCTGAGGTCCCAGGTCATTCAGTGGGGACATGACTCCGCCTAGCTTGTCACCCTGGCTCCACCCGCACTTACAACCTGCTCGCCCAGAGGTTCTGGTGGCCCTGAGGAAGGATGTACTGGAATTCGCCCAAGCCTGCCCCCATCTGCAACCAACACAAGCCGCCCTCCAGCCCCCAGCCGGATTGCTGCAGCCCTGCCTGCGCCCAGACGCCCCTGGTTCACACGCCCTTGACTTTGTCACGGGGCTGCCCCTTCAAGTGGCATGACCGCCATTCTCACCATCGCTGACCGCTTCAGCAAGATGGCACACTTCATTCCCTCCCCAAGCTCCCAACCGCCAAGGAGACCGCCCAGGTGGTCCTGGAACACGCCTTCCGGATCCACGGACTGCCAAGGGATGTTGTTTCTGACCGTGGTCCACACTCCTCCGCTTTTTGGAAGGAGTTCTGTCACCTGCTGGGAGCCACAGTCAGTCTGACTTCCGGATTCCATCCCAATCCAATGGGCAGTCAGAGCGGGCTAATCAGGAGCTCGAGAAGGCACTGCGATGCATGACTCACGCAACCCCCACTCCTGGTCGCAGCAATTGACATGGGTGGAGCGCGCACAACCCCTCTCTGACCTGCCTGCCACGGTATGTCCCCTTTCCAATGTGTTTAGGGATGCCAGCCTCTCTTTGCCAGCCAGGAGGAGGAGGCTACTTGCCCATCTGCACTTGCTTTTGCCCGTCGATGTCGCCGCACTGGTCGCAAGCCCGAGCCACACCCAGGTCCGCTGCCAGCTACACTACCGGGGCCAACCGTCGGAGAATTCCTGCTCCCACCTACTATGTTGGTCAAAGGGTGTGGTTGTCATCGAAGAACCTGCCACTCGGGGTGGAGTCGGAGGTGGCACCCCGGTTCATTGGCCTATTCCTATCATAAGAGTGATTAGCCCAACTGCTGTCCGGCTCCAACTGCCTAACTCCCTGAGGGTGCACTCCCACTTTCCATGTGTCTAAGATTAAGCCCATCCATGAGAGTCCGGGCTGGTCCTGCTGCGCCTGGTCCTCCTCCTCTACGGCCGCGATGGTGGTCTGGTTTACACCGCGCGCTCTTCGTCCAGACGGAGGGGTAGGGGGGTCTCCAGTCTTTGACTGGGAGGCTATGGACCTGAGGAAAGGACGCAGCACCGGATTGTGGATAGGACTCTCATCACCGCCTCACCAACGCATCCTGATCAACCTGCAGAACCGTAGGGGCCGGAGAGGGGTCCCCTAACCGTCCGGCCCGCCGGCTTCCTGGGTCCTGTGCCTGATCCTGCCCCGGGACCTGTCCTATCTCCCCCACCACGGCCCTCCGGCTTCCTCCGAGGATGAGGACGCTCACTGGACCGCTCGGAGGAGTTTCAGCCCTCCTCCGCCCTCCCCGCCCGGCGTGGTGGTTCTTGGGACTTCTGGGGCCGGCCCTGGGGGGTCGTCACGAGCCCTCCTACTCCACCGGCTTACCACCTTAATTTGTTTCACTATCTTCCACTCTGCCCACCTCCCCTCTCACTCAGCCCAACTAGCCCCACCTGTCCCTGCCTGCTCGGCCCCAATACCTGCCAGCTGCGCTGCACCACCCACCAACCTCTCCCTGTACTTAAGGCCCTGCCTTAGCCTCCGGTGTCAGATCGCCTGCAAAGCTTCACACCCGGAACCTGTTTGTCGCCGGCTTGGCTCACCCTGGTTTTGTGACCCCACCTGCCTGGTTTTTTTGGATACTCTTCTGCCTCAGGAGATCCAGACCTGCTTCTGCCTTTACGACTCCGGACTACTCTTCAATCCCGGTAACTCAGACCAGCCTTCTGCCTTGCTACTACGATTTTGGATTTCTTGAACTCCGTACTGCTGCCTGGTTTCATTCCGCCCTGTTAGTGTTGTGTCTCCCCCAGGACTTCTGGACCACCCACCACCGCCTTCATAGACAGCACCGCTGCCACTCGGGGGCAAGACCCAGCGATTGGACGGACCCCCGTTAACCCTGGAGCCTTCATTCACCCCCTTCCCTTTTCCTTAAGTTTAGTAAACTTTCTGGTGTGACGCAAATGTGGTCCTCTGGTCAGCCTGTCTGAATCGGGACAACCAGAGGGACTGACTGACACTGAGGTGATTTTTGGGCCATCTGGTAAAGGAGAATTTGTCAGAGGGTTAGGACAGTAGTATATTTATGACAGTAGTATATTTACAAATGAAAAAAATAATTATCCGTTAAGTCAGAGAACTATCTAAACCTCGAATTCACACAAAACGTTAACAAATACACAACTTGGAGATGCTGTGCTTTAGGACTAGTTCATTTAATTACTATTGTTTTGCTACACTTAGCATTCAAAACACTGAGCTGTACTTTACTCACACTTCACATCCACGCTGGATGGTAGTAGACCTGTCTTTCCCCATCTCACTCTGGACTCTCAGTAGTACTCTCCAGTGTCAGATGACTGGATTTGATTGAAGATATGCTGTGGTCCTGTCATACTCTGATAGCCACCTCCATTCTTCTTGTACCAGGTGTAACTCTGGCACAGGTGGGGTTGGCATCGGCTGCTGCAGGTCAGAGTCACTGAACTGCCTCCACTACTTCCCCAGAGGGACTGACTGACATCTGAGTGTTCTTTGGTTTATCTGATAGAAAATATGAATGTCCCTAAAGTGGTAATGTCACAATACTTTCATAATACTTATAATCAT
>NW_025538477.1:0-19158 GCF_020615455.1 Coregonus clupeaformis | reverse complement strand
GTCTGATATCTATAGTTGACATGGAGTGTGCAGCTGTAGTGGTCTGATATCTATAATTGACATGGAGTGGTATCTAGTGGTCTTATATCTATAGTTGACATGGAGTAGTATCTAGTAGTCTGATATCTATAATTGACACGAGTGGTATGTAGTGGTCTGATATCTATAGTTGACATGGATTGGTATGTAGTGGTCTGATATCTATAGTTGACATGGAGTGGTATCTAGTGGTCTGATATCTATAGTTGACATGGAGTGGTATGTAGTAGTCTGATATCTATAGTTGACATGTAGTGGTATGTAGTGGTCTGATATCTATAGTTGACATGGAGTGGTATGTAGTGGTCTGATATCTATAATTGACATGGTGTGGTATGTAGTGGTCTGATATTTATAGTTGACATGGAGTGGTATGTAGTGGTCTGATATCTATAGTTGACATGGAGTGGTATGTAGTGGTCTGATATCTATAGTTGACATGGAGTGGTATGTAGTAGTCTCATATCTATAGTTGACATGGAGTGGTATGTAGTGGTCTGATATCTATAGTTGACATGGAGTGGTATGTAGTGGTCTGATATCTATAGTTGACATGGAGTGGTATGTAGTGGTCTGATATCTATAGTTGACATGTAGTGGTATGTAGTGGTCTGATATCTATAATTGACATGGAGTGGTATGTAGTAGTCTGATATCTATAGTTGACATGGAGTGGTATGTAGTGGTCTGATATCTATAGTTGACATGGAGTGGTATCTAGTGGTCTGATATCTATAGTTGACATGGAGTGGTTGTAGTAGTCTGATATCTATAGTTGACATGGAGTGGTATGTAGTGGTCTGATATCTATAGTTGACATGGAGTGAGTATCTAGTGGTCTGATATCTATAGTTGACATGGAGTGGTATGTAGTGGTCTGATATCTATAATTGACATGGAGTGGTATGTAGTGGTCTAATATCTATAATTGACATGGAGTGGTATGTAGTAGTCTGATAGCTATAGTTGACAAGGAGTGGTATCTAGTGGTCTGATATCTATAGTTGACATGGAGTGGTATGTAGTGGGCTGATATCTATAGTTGACATGGAGTGGTATCTAGTTGTCTGATATCTATAGTTGACATGTAGTGGTATGTAGTGGTCTGATATCTATAGTTGACATGGAGTGGTATGTAGTGGTCTGATATCTATAGTTGACATGGAGTGGTATGTAGTGGTCTGATATCTATAGTTGACATGGAGTGGTATGTAGTGGTCTGATATCTATAGTTGACATGGAGTGGTATCTAGTGGTCTGATATCTATAATTGACATGGAGTGGTATCTAGTGGTCTGATATCTATAGTTGACATGGAGTGGTATGTAGTGGTCTGATATCTATAGTTGACATGGAGTGGTATGTAGTGGTCTGATATCTATAGTTGACATGGGTGGTATGTAGTGGTCTGATATCTATAGTTGACATGGAGTGGTATGTAGTGGTCTGATATCTATAGTTGACATGGAGTGGTATGTAGTGGTCTGATATCTATAGTTGACATGGAGTGGTATGTAGTGGTCTGATATCTATAGTTGACATGGAGTGGTATGTAGTGGTCTGATATCTATAGTTGACATGGAGTGGTATCTAGTGGTCTGATATCTATAGTTGACATGGAGTGGTATCTAGTGGTCTAATATCTATAGTTGACATGGAGTGGTATGTAGTGGTCTGATATCTATAGTTGACATGGAGTGGTATGTAGTGGTCTGATATCTATAGTTGACATGGAGTGGTATGTAGTGGTCTGATATCTATAGTTGACATGGTGTGGTATGTAGTGGTCTGATATCTATAGTTGACATGGAGTGGTATCTAGTGGTCTGATATCTATAGTTGACATGGAAGTGGTATGTAGTGGTCTGATACTCTATAGTTGACATGGAGTAGTATCTAGTGGTCTGATATCTATAGTTGACATGGAGTGTATATAGTGGTCTGATATCTATAGTTGACATGAGTGGTATGTAGTGGTCTGATATCTATAGTTGGCATGGAGTGGTATGTAGTGGTCTGATATCTATACTTGACATGGAGTAGTATGTAGTGGTCTGATATCTGTAGTTGACATGAGTGGTATGTAGTGGTCTGATATCTATAGTTGACATGGAGTGGTATGTAGTGGTCTGATATCTATTGTTGACATGGAGTGGTATGTAGTGGTCTGATATCTGTTGTTGACATGGAGTGGTATGTAGTGGTCTGATATCTATAGTTGACATGGAGTGGTATGTAGTGGTCTGATATCTGTTGTTGACATGGAGTGGTATGTAGTGGTCTGAATATCTATGTTGACATGGAGTGTATGTAGTGGTCTGATATCTGTTGTTGACATGGAGTGGTATGTAGTGGTCTGATATCTATAGTTGACATGGGAGTGGTATGTTAGTGGTCTGAATATCTATAATTGACATGGAGTGGTATGTAGTGGTCTGATATCTATAGTTGACATGGAGTGGTATGTAGTGGTCTGAATATCTATAATTGACATGGAGTGGTATGTAGTGGTCTGATATCTGTAGTTGAAATGGAGTGGTATCTAGTGGTCCGATATCTATAGTTGACATGGAGTTGTATCTAGTGGTCTAATATCTATAATTGACATGGAGTGGTATGTAGTGGTCTGATATCTATAATTGACATGGAGTGGTATGTAGTGGTCTGATATCTATAGTTGACATGGAGTGGTATGTAGTGGTCTGATATCTATAGTTGACATGGAGTGGTTTGTAGTGGTCTGATATCTATAGTTGACATGGAGTGGTATGTAGTGGTCTGATATCTATAATTGACATGGAGTGGTATATAGTGGTCTGATATCTGTAGTTGAAATGGAGTGGTATGTAGTGGTCTGATATCTATAATTGACATGGAGTGGTATGTAGTGGTCTGATATCTATAGTTGACATGGAGTGGTATGTAGTGGTCTGATATCTATAATTGACATGGAGTGGTATGTAGTGGTCTGATATCTATAGTTGACATGGAGTGGTATGTAGTGGTCTGATATCTATAATTGACATGGAGTGGTATGTAGTGGTCTGATATCTATAATTGACATGGAGTGGTATGTTGTGGTCTGATATCTATAGTTGAATGAGTGGTATGTAGTGGTCTGATATCTATAGTTGACCTGGAGTGGTATGTAGTAGTCTGACATCTATAGTTGACATGGAGTGGTATGTAGTGGTCTGAATATCTATAGTTGACATGGAGTGGTATGTAGTGGTCTGATATCTATAGTTGACATGGAGTGGTATCTAGTGGTCTGATATCTATAGTTGACATGGAGTGGTATGTAGTGGTCTGATAGCTATAGTTGACATGGAGTGGTATCTAGTGGTCTGATATCTATAGTTGACATGGAATGGTATGTAGTGGTCTGATATCTATAGTTGACATGGAGTGGTATGTAGTGGTCTGATATCTATAGTTGACATGGTGTGGTATGTAGTGGTCTGATATCTATACTTGACATGGAGTGGTATGTAGTGGTCTGATATCTGTAGTTGACATGGAGTGGTATGTAGTGGTCTGATATCTATAGTTGACATGGAGTGGTATGTAGTGGTCTGATATCTGTTGTTGACATGGAGTGGTATGTAGTGGTCTGATATCTGTTGTTGACATGGAGTGGTATGTAGTGGTCTGATATCTATAGTTGACATGGAGTGGTATGTAGTGGTCTGATATCTGTTGTTGACAAGGAGTGGTATGTAGTGGTCTGATATCTATAGTTGACATGGAGTGGTATGTAGTGGTCTGATATCTGTTGTTGACATGGAGTGGTATGTAGTGGTCTGATATCTATAGTTGACATGGAGTGGTATGTAGTGGTCTGATATCTATAATTGACATGGAGTGGTATCTAGTGGTCTGATATCTATAGTTGACATGGAGTGGTATGTAGTGGTCTAATATCTATACTTGACATGGAGTGGTATGTAGTGGTCTGATATCTATAGTTGACATGGAGTGGTATCTAGTGGTCCGATATCTATAGTTGACATGGAGTTGTATCTGTGGTCTAATATCTATAATTGACATGGAGTGGTATGTAGTGGTCTGATATCTATAATTGACATGGAGTGGTATGTAGTGGTCTGATATCTATAGTTGACATGGAGTGGTATGTAGTGGTCTGATATCTATAGTTGACATGGAGTGGTATGTAGTGGTCTGATATCTATAGTTGACATGGAGTGGTATGTAGTGGTCTGATATCTATAATTGACATGGAGTGGTATATAGTGGTCTGATATCTGTAGTTGAAATGGAGTGGTATGTAGTGGTCTGATATCTATAATTGACATGGAGTGGTATGTAGTGGTCTGATATCTATAGTTGACATGGAGTTGTATGTAGTGGTCTGATATCTATAATTGACATGGAGTGGTATATAGTGGTCTGATATCTGTAGTTGAAATGAAGTGGTATGTAGTGGTCTGATATCTATAATTGACATGGAGTGGTATGTAGTGGTCTGATATCTATAATTGACATGGAGTGGTATGTTGTGGTCTGATATCTATAGTTGACATGGAGTGGTATGTAGTGGTCTGATATCTATAGTTGACATGGGTGGTATGTAGTGGTCTGATATCTATAGTTGACATGGAGTGGTATGTAGTGGTCTGATATCTGTAGTTGACATGGAGTGGTATGTAGTGGTCTGATATCTATAATTGACATGGAGTGGTATGTAGTGGTCTGATATCTATAGTTGACATGGAGTGGTATGTAGTGGTCTGATATCTATAGTTGACATGGAGTGGTATGTAGTGGTCTGATATCTATAGTTGACATGGAAGTGGTATGTAGTGGTCTGATATCTATAGTTGACATGGAGTGGTATGTAGTGGTCTGATATCTATAGTTGACATGGTGTGGTATGTTGTGGTCTGATATCTATAATTGACATGGAGTGGTATGTAGTGGTCTGATATCTATAGTTGACATGGAGTGGTATGTGTGGTCTGATATCTATAGTTGACATGGAGTGGTATGTGGTGGTCTGATATCTATAGTTGACATGGAGTGGTATGTAGTGGTCTGATATCTATAGTTGACATGGAGTGGTATGTAGTGGTCTGAATATCTATAGTTGACATGGAGTGGTATGTAGTGGTCTGATATCTATGTTGACATGGAGTGGTATGTAGTGGTCTGATATCTATAGTTGACATGGAGTGGTATGTAGTGGTCTGATATCTATAATTGACATGGAGTGGTATCTAGTGGTCTGATATCTATAGTTGACATGGAGTGGTATGTAGTGGTCTGATATCTATAATTGACATGGAGTGGTATGTAGTGGTCTGATATCTGTAGTTGAAATGGAGTGGTATCTAGTGGTCCGATATCTATAGTTGACATGGAGTTGTATCTAGTGGTCTAATATCTATAATTGACATGGAGTGGTATGTAGTGGTCTGATATCTATAATTGACATGGAGTGGTATGTAGTGGTCTGATATCTATAGTTGACATGGAGTGGTATGTAGTGGTCGATATCTATAGTTGACATGGAGTGGTTTGTGGTGGTCTGATATCTATAGTTGACATGGAGTGGTATGTAGTGGTCTGATATCTATAATTGACATGGAGTGGTATATAGTGGTCTGATATCTATAGTTGACATGGAGTGGTATGTAGTGGTCTGATATCTATAATTGACATGGAGTGGTATGTAGTGGTCTGATATCTATAGTTGACATGGAGCGGTATGTAGTGGTCTGATATCTATAATTGACATGGAGTGGTATATAGTGGTCTGATATCTATAGTCGAGAATGGAGTGGTATGTAGTGGTCTGATATCTATAATTGACATGGAGTAGTATGTAGTGGTCTGATATCTATAATTGACATGGAGTGGTATGTTGTGGTCTGATATCTATAGTTGACATGAGTGGTATGTAGTAGTCTGATATCTATAGTTGACATGGAGTGGTATGTAGTGGTCTGATATCTATAGTTGACATGGAGTGGTATGTAGTGGGCTGATATCTATAGTTGACATGGTGTGGTATGTAGTGGTCTGATATCTATAGTTGACATGGAGTGGTATCTAGTGGTCTGATATCTATAGTTGACATGGAGTGGTATGTAGTGGTCTGATAGCTATAGTTGACATGGAGTGGTATCTAGTGGTCTGATATCTATAGTTGACATGGAATGGTATATAGTGGTCTGATATCTATAGTTGACATGGAGTGGTATGTAGTGGTCTGATATCTATAGTTGGCATGGTGTGGTATGTAGTGGTCTGATATCTATACTTGACATGGAGTGGTATGTAGTGGTCTGATATCTGTAGTTGAAATGGAGTGGTATGTAGTGGTCTGATATCTATAGTTGACATGGAGTGGTATGTAGTGGTCTGATATCTGTTGTTGACATGGGAGTGGTATGTAGTGGTCTGATATCTGTTGTTGACATGGAGTGGTATGTAGTGGTCTGATATCTATAGGTTGACATGGAGTGGTATGTAGTGGTCTGATATCTGTTGTTGACATGGAGTGGTATGTAGTGGTCTGAAATCTATAGTTGACATGGGTGGTATGTAGTGGTCTGATATCTGCAGTTGACATGGAGTGGTATGTAGTGGTCTGATATCTATAGTTGACATGGAGTGGTATGTAGTGGTCTGAATTCTATAATTGACATGGAGTGGTATCTAGTGGTCTGATATCTATAGTTGACATGGAGTGGTATGTAGTGGTCTAATATCTATTTGACATGGAGTGGTATGTAGTGGTCTGATATCTATAGTGGACATGGAGTGGTATCTAGTGGTCCGATATCTATAGTTGACATGGAGTTGTATCTAGTGGTCTAATATCTATAATTGACATGGAGTGGTATGTAGTGGTCTGATATCTATAATTGACATGGAGTGGTATGTAGTGGTCTGATATCTATAGTTGACATGGAGTGGTATGTAGTGGTCTGATATCTATAGTTGACAAGGAGTGGTTTGTAGTGGTCTGATATCTATAGTTGACATGGAGTGGTATGTAGTGGTCTGATATCTATAATTGACATGGAGTGGTATATAGTGGTCTGATATCTGTAGTTGAAATGGAGTGGTATGTAGTGGTCTGATATCTATAATTGACATGGAGTGGTATGTAGTGGTCTGATATCTATAGTTGACATGGAGCTGTATGTAGTGGTCTGATATCTATAATTGACATGGAGTGGTATATAGTGGTCTGATATCTGTAGTTGAAATGGAGTGGTATGTAGTGGTCTGATATCTATAATTGACATGGAGTGGTATGTAGTGGTCTGATATCTATAATTGACATGGAGTGGTATGTTGTGGTCTGATATCTATAGTTGACATGGAGTGGTATGTAGTGGTCTGATATCTATAGTTGACATGGAGTGGTATGTAGTGGTCTGATATCTATAATTGACATGGAGTGGTATATAGTGGTCTGATATCTGTAGTTGAAATGGAGTGGTATGTAGTGGTCTGATATCTATAATTGACATGGAGTGGTATGTAGTGGTCTGATATCTATAGTTGACATGGAGTGGTATGTAGTGGTCTGATAGCTATAGTTGACATGGAGTGGTATCTAGTGGTCTGATATCTATAGTTGACATGGAATGGTATGTAGTGGTCTGATATCTATAGTTGACATGGAGTGGTATGTAGTGGTCTGATATCTATAGTTGACATGGTGTGGTATGTAGTGGTCTGATATCTATACTTGACATGGAGTGGTATGTAGTGGTCTGATATCTGTAGTTGACATGGAGTGGTATGTAGTGGTCTGATATCTATAGTTGACATGGAGTGGTATGTAGTGGTCTGATATCTGTTGTTGACATGGAGTGGTATGTAGTGGTCTGATATTTGTTGTTGACATGAGTGGTATGTAGTAGTCTGATATCTATAGTTGACATGGAGTGGTATGTAGTGGTCTGATATCTATAATTGACATGGAGTGGTATGTGTGGTCTGATATCTATAATTGACATGGAGTGGTATGTAGTAGTCTGATATCTATAGTTGACATGGAGTGGTATGTAGTGGTCTGATGTCTATAGTTGACATGGAGTGGTATGTAGTGGTCTGCAATATCTATAGTTGACATGGAGTGGTATGTAGTGGTCTGATATCTATAGTTGACATGGAGTGGTATGTAGTAGTCTGATATCTATAGTTGACATGAGTGGTATGTAGTGGTCTGATATCTATAGTTGACATGGAGTGGTATGTAGTGGTCTGATATCTATAGTTGACATGGAGTGGTATGTAGTGGTCTGATATCTATAGTTGACATGGAGTGGTATGTAGTGGTCTGATATCTATAGTTGACATGGAGTGGTATGTAGTGGTCTGATATCTATAGTTGACATGGAGTGGTATGTAGTGGTCTGATATCTATAGTTGACATGGAGTGGTATGTAGTGGTCTGATATCTATAGTTGACATGGAGTGGTATGTAGTGGTCTGATATCTATAGTTGACATGGAGTGGTATGTAGTGGTCTGATATCTATAGTTGACATGGAGTGGTATCTAGTGGTCTGATATCTATAGTTGACATGGAGTGGTATCGTAGTGGTCTGAATATCTATAGTTGACATGGAGTGGTATGTAGTGGTCTGATATCTATAGTTGACATGAGTGGTATGTAGTGGTCTGATATCTATAGTTGACATGGAGTGGTATCTAGTGGTCTGATATCTATAGTTGACATGGAGTGGTATGTAGTGGTCTGATATCTATAGTTGACATGGAGTGGTATGTAGTGGTCTGATATCTATAGTTGACATGGAGTGGTATGTAGTGGTCTGATATCTATAGTTGACATGGAGTGGTATGTAGTGGTCTGATATCTATAGTTGACATGGAGTGGTATGTAGTAGTCTGATATCTATAGTTGACATGGAGTGGTATGTAGTAGTCTGATATCTATAGTTGACATGGAGTGGTATGTAGTGGTCTGATATCTATAGTTGACATGGAATGGTATGTAGTGGTCTGATATCTATAGTTGACATGGAGTGGTATGCTAGTGGTCTGATATCTATAGTTGACATGGAGTAGTATGTAGTGGTCTGATATCTATAGTTGACATGGAGTGGTATGTAGTGGTCTCGATATCTATAGTTGACATGGAGTGGTATGTAGTGGTCTGAATATCTATAGTTGACATGGAGTGGTATGTAGTGGTCTGATATCTGTTGTTGACATGAGTGGTTGTAGTGGTCTGATATCTATTGTTGACATGGAGTGGTATGTAGTGGTCTGATATCTATAGTTGACATGGAGTGGTATGTGGTAGTCTGATATCTATAGTTGACATGGAGTAGTATGTAGTGGTCTGATATCTATTGTTGACATGGAGTGGTATGTAGTGGTCTCGATATCTATAGTTGACATGGAGTGGTATGTAGTGGTCTGATATCTATAGTTGACATGGAGTGGTATGTAGTGGTCTGATATCTATAGTTGACATGGAGTGGTATCTAGTGGTCTGATATCTATAGTTGACATGGAGTGGTATGTAGTGGTCTGATATCTATAGTTGACATGGAGTGGTATGTAGTGGTCTATATCTATACGTTGACATGGAGTGGTATGTAGTGGTCCGATATCTATAGTTGACACTGGAGTAGTATCTAGTGGTCTGATATCTATAATTGACATGGAGTGGTATGTAGTGGTCTGATATCTATAATTGACATGAGTGGTATGTAGTAGTCTGATATCTATAGTTGACATGGAGTGGTATGTAGTGGTCTGATATCTATAGTTGACATGGAGTGGTATGTAGTGGTCTGATATCTATAGTTGACATGGAGTGGTATGTAGTGGTCTGATATCTATAGTTGACATGGAGTGGTATGTAGTGGTCTGATATCTGTAGTTGAAATGGAGTGGTATGTAGTGGTCTGATATCTATAATTGACATGGAGTGGTATGTAGTGGTCTGATATCTATAGTTGACATGGAGTTGTATGTAGTGGTCTGATATCTATAATTGACATGGAGTGGTATATAGTGGTCTGATATCTGTAGTTGAAATGGAGTGGTATGTAGTGGTCTGATATCTATAATTGACATGGAGTGGTATGTAGTGGTCTGATATCTATAATTGACATGGAGTGGTATGTAGTGGTCTGATATCTATAATTGACATGGAGTGGTATGTAGTGGTCTGATATCTATAGTTGACATGGAGTTGTATGTAGTGGTCTGATATCTATAATTGACATGGAGTGGTATATAGTGGTCTGATATCTATAGTTGACATGGAGTAGTATGTAGTGGTCTGAATATCTATACTTGACATGGAGTGGTATGTAGTGGTCTGATATCTATGGTTGACATGGAGTGGTATGTAGTGGTCTGATATCTATAGTTGACATGGAGTGGTATCTAGTGGTCTGATATCTATAGTTGACATGGAATGGTATGTAGTGGTCTGATATCTATAGTTGACATGGAGTGGTATGTAGTGGTCTGATATCTATAGTTGACATGGTGTGGTATGTAGTGGTCTGATATCTATACTTGACATGGAGTGGTATGTAGTGGTCTGATATCTGTAGTTGAAATGGAGTGGTATGTAGTGGTCTGATATCTATAGTTGACATGGAGTGGTATGTAGTGGTCTGATATCTGTTGTTGACATGGAGTGGTATGTAGTGGTCTGATATCTGTTGTTGACATGGAGTGGTATGTAGTGGTCTGATATCTATAGTTGACATGGAGTGGTATGTAGTGGTCTGATATCTATTGTTGACATGGAGTGGTATCTAGTGGTCTGATATCTATAGTTGACATGGAGTGGTATGTAGTGGTCTGATATCTGTTGTTGACATGGAGTGGTATGTAGTGGTCTGATATCTATAGTTGACATGGAGTGGTATGTAGTGGTCTGATATCTATAATTGACATGGAGTGGTATCTAGTGGTCTGATATCTATAGTTGACATGGAGTGGTATGTAGTGGTCTAATATCTATACTTGACATGGAGTGGTATGTAGTGGTCTGATATCTGTAGTTGAAATGGAGTGGTATCTAGTGGTCCGATATCTATAGTTGACATGGAGTTGTATCTAGTGGTCTAATATCTATAATTGACATGGAGTGGTATGTAGTGGTCTGATATCTATAATTGACATGGAGTGGTATGTAGTGGTCTGATATCTATAGTTGACATGGAGTGGTATGTAGTGGTCTGATATCTATAGTTGACATGGAGTGGTATGTAGTGGTCTGATATCTATAGTTGACATGGAGTGGTATGTAGTGGTCTGATATCTATAATTGACATGGAGTGGTATATAGTGGTCTGATATCTGTAGTTGAAATGGAGTGGTATGTGGTGGTCTGATATCTATAATTGACATGGAGTGGTATGTAGTGGTCTGATATCTATAGTTGACATGGAGCTGTATGTAGTGGTCTGATATCTATAATTGACATGGAGTGGTATATAGTGGTCTGATATCTATAATTGACATGGAGTGGTATGTAGTGGTCTGATATCTATAATTGACATGGAGTGGTATGTTGTGGTCTGATATCTATAGTTGACATGGAGTGGTATGTAGAGGTCTGATATCTATAGTTGACATGGAGTGGTATGTAGTGGTCCTCGATATCTATAATTGACATGTAGTGGTATATAGTGGTCTGATATCTGTAGTTGACATGGAGTGGTATGTAGTGGTCTGATATCTATAATTGACATGGAGTGGTATGTAGTGGTCTGATATCTATAGTTGACATGGAGTGGTATGTAGTGGCTGATATCTATAATTGACATGGAGTGGTATATAGTGGTCTGATATCTGTAGTTGAAATGGAGTGGTATGTAGTGGTCTGATATCTATAATTGACATGGAGTGGTATGTAGTGGTCTGATATCTATAATTGACATGGAGTGGTATGTTGTGGTCTGATATCTATAGTTGACATGGAGTGGTATGTAGTGGTCTGATATCTATAATTGACATGGAGTGGTATGTAGTGGTCTGATATCTATAGTTGACATGGAGTGGTATCTAGTGGTCTGATATCTATAGTTGGCATGGAGTGGTATGTGGTGGTCTGATATCCATAATTAACATGGAGTGGTATGTAGTGGTCTGATATCTGTAGTTGACATGGAGTGGTATGTAGTGGTCTGATATATATAGTTGACATGGAGTGGTATGTAGTGGTCTGATATCTATAGTTGACATGGAGTGGTATGTAGTGGTCTGATATATATAGTTAAAATGGAGTGGTATCTAGTGGTCTGATATCTGTAGTTGACATGGAGTGGTATGTAGTGGTCTGATATTGTTGTGTCAATTCCTGACTACAAGCTATACCGAGCACTCAAGCCTAAATCCATCCAGGGTGCTCAAAGCACTCCCAACCTGCAGGGGCAACCATGCAACCGGAGCTGTTGAAACCAACCACCAGGAAGTGCTCTGGGGACCATATTAACGTGCGCACCCACAAGCAGTGCATGTGCATAGGCACCCGGAAATGTTTGGTAAAAGCTTACTTGGCTCTCACTCATTCCTGAGAAGAGATACCAATGACCCACGGCTCCTGATCATCCAAAGACGCAACTGCGTAGGACAGAATGTGTTGTGAATTCATGCTTCTATATGCCCTTTTGTTTGGTTGTAACATACAATACAATTACAATTAAATTAAATAGTGAAGACTTCATTATGTGAACGTAGTACTTGACAGTACGTTACTATAATCATGTGTATTGTTAAATGTTTAATTAGGATATTGATATTTAATTATTAACTTGCAATGATCCTAGGTTAATCTAAATGATGAAATGATTGTTTGGTTAGGTTGAGGGATTCAGTAACATTAGTTTATGCTTATTTTTGAGAAAGTGGAATTGAGAGTTATTTAGCAACTCAATCCATGGGTTTTGTTTGTGTGTTTTGAAGGTTATCAACCTATTCTGTTCCATCTTTGTGACAATAAAAAATCATAAAGTGAACAGTTTTGGAGTTGTCCTTTTTGGCGTTCATCAAGGATAAAGCCGTTTTCAAGTTTGGGCAGAGCTGTGGTCAGCCAGAAATCACACAGAACTTGACAGTTGATAACCAGCGGCAGTGAAGACGAGGATCAAAGGGCTGAAGTCAAGCTGTCGACGCAAAGGAAGAATTGCCTCAAGAACTCTACACCATGGCCAAGGAAACTTTTGGGAAAACAGTCAAGCAACTGAAGCAAGAGCGGACCTTAGCCAAATCTGCTTTCACCAGACAAGCGAACTACCTGAGTAAAGCTGCAGCTGGTATGATTAAGCATGAACTACAAGAGGAGTTCAGCAAGCTCAGTTCCCTGGCTAGAAGTGTCGGTGATTCAAATGATGACTACGCGGCTGGCCTACTGGCTGAAGCGGGAACTAAGGGAGATGAAAGAGGTCAAAGCTCACAAGGACCAGCATGCTGATCTTGAAAGGCGATTGAAGAGTGCGACATGAAATTGGAGGAAATCCGAGAGAGGCAGTCCAATTCAACCTCTGGCAAGATACGGTAAAAGAGGAGGTAGACTTTGCAATCCAAGAAGCGGAGAAAGCCTGTGACAGAGCCAAAGAAACCCCGTCACTGCTATTAACAGGGACGAAGCTATGAACTACAGCTGGAAAGAGCGAGGAAGCTAATCCATGATGCGAAGTGAGCCTGAAAGACTGGGAAAATGGGTCCGATGAGACTGCAGATCTGAAAGGCAGAGTAAAAAGATCTGAGAATATTCGGCAGTAACCTCGAGGCCAAAAGAACAGAATTCCTCATCGCACAGAGAATTGCAGAAGAGGACAGAAGACCTACAGAGCTTCAACCAAGAGCAGTCCCACAACCAGTGGTGAGAATAAAACCAACCAGTCTACCTAAATTCACTGGGCTTAGGAGGAATTTCCACAGATGGAGGAAAGACTGGGAGAGCCTGCAAAAAGCAGGGAGAGCCGACTGGTTCAGTGGAGGTGAAGAAGTTTCAACTTCTTGACGTGTGGGACGAGAGAATATGTAGAGACCTGCGCCTGTCATCATATAACAGTGCTGAAGACATGTTTAGAGTACTCCAAAACCGGTATGGAAACAAGCCAACAATTGCTTTGGAGATAATTGAGGACCTGGAGAGGATCCCTCCTTTAAAAAGTCACACCAACCAAGGAAGGTTATTGACCTGATTCAAGCTGTGGAAAAAGGCCCTGAATGACCCTCACGGAGCTCGAAAGCAGTGGAGCCACATAAAGAATCCCCTTGTCATCAGGATCCACAGAGAGCAAGCTGCCGGATACCATGAAGAGGGACTGGCTGACATTCATGGTCAACCCAAGAAAATGGAGTCACCTGACAATCACTGCAGCCTTCTAAGATTTTAAGACACAAGAGGGACATACTGGAGAAACTAGACCAGTTGGGTGTAAGTGAAAAATCCTGAAAAGAAAGCTACGTACCCGGAGAAGCGGTATAAGCTTCCACAAGGTCCACGAGAAGGGGAGGAGATACAAAGTTGTGTGTGGAGATAGCACCGTGAGAAGATTTTTCTTTTGTAAGCAGTTCAAAGAACTAAAGCCTAGTGAGAAGCTGAATGCTGTCAAAGAGCCCTGGGACATGCAGAAGATGCCTCAGATGTCATGGAGAGGATGAGGATGTCCCGGGGACACTTACCTTTGCAGAAACAGAGACTGCAAAAGAGGAAGCTCCTCGGATCACCATTTCCTTCTCTGCCTTAAAGGGAGGGGGCTAAGAGGAAAGAATACGTGAAAAGTGGAAAAACCCAGCACCAGAGGCAAACATTCACAGGAGCAAGAGAGATTAATACGTGAGCTCACCCGAACATGGCAGAAAAAAATTCAGGAATCGCTTTCCACCAACATGGCAAAATCACACTGCACTGGAGGAAGCCTCCTGGGGTAATGGACTCAAACACACGTGAATTACCAGTTATTCTCATGCTTCTCGAGTAACTACTAACGCAGGGCGAAAATTGGAACTCTCTCATTGACTTAGCATCAGACACCAACTACATCACTTCCTCACACAGCCGCCAGGAGACTGAAGCTAAGTGAAAGGATCACACTAGTCGTCCATGGAGTTGGAGGCATGGCCATGAAGATGAAGACCAAAGATACTTACTCAAGGTGAGAGTCAAGACACCAAGAGACACGGAGAAAGCTCATGAGCTGATCTGTTATGGGTTGGATGAGATTGCAAGTTCACAGAGCAATCAAAGCACAACACCTCAAGCAAAGTTCTTCCCCGATACCAACCTGGAAGACCTTCACAGACCAGAACATGTTGAGCTTCTCATAAGCCACCGGAAGGGACTTGCTCCACAGAGAGTAAAGGTAGTAGGAGATCTTGTCCTGTGGGAGAGCCCTTTAGGAAAGACCGTTGGAGGAGCACATCCAGACCTCTGTGAAGTAGTGGACATGGCCCTGCACAATTCTGGAAAACTCATTTTGCACGATCTATGAATCACAGCGTAAAGTATCAAGAAATTAGCTGAGATGCAAGAATCTAGAGCTGAAACTAAAACCACTGTGATTGGCAAAGAGGTCTTGGACTGGGTAGTGGGACAGCATTGGTGCGGCCTGGTAGAACCCATGTGGAGGATGTCGTTGTGGTAACTGCTCAACCAGGAGGCAAAGACATGACTCTTGGTGAAGAAAGAGAGCTTGAGATAATCAGGCAAGGTCTCAGTTACGTGGAGTCAGATGTGCATAGTCGGGAGCCTCACTGGGACACAAATACCCCTTGTATTGAAGATCCAAGTTCCCTGCCCAACAACAGAAGCGCAGTGGAAGCTCACGTTTCTCGAGGACGGAGAAACAACTCAAGAGAGAACCAGATTGGCGTGCAGCATACACAACTCAAGTTCATGAGATGGTGGAAAGGAAGGCAGCAAAAGAAACTCACTAGAAAGACCATTGCCGCTAAAGGTCCAGTATGGTACGTCAGTCACTTGATACACCCGTAAACCCACACTCTATAACTACACCTGTCCGACTGGTATGGAACAGCAGCCAGAGGTTTAGAGGAAGCAGCATGAATGACCTTCTTCTGACAAGGGCCTGATGTACTTAATCCTATTCGAACGGTACTTAAAGGTTCAGAGAGAATCCATGCTGCTCTCGGCGACATCAAAGATGTACAATTCTGTGTGGCTCGAAGACCTGGAGATGCACCTCCGTAGAATTCCTCTGGAGAGACGGTGATGATGGGGACATTGAGGAATATGCCATCACCAGGGTCAACATGGGCGATCGACCAGCAGGGTGTATCGCACAACTAGCCGTGAGAGAAACAGCGAAGTTGCCCATGTTCACACATCTGAAAGAGAACGGGGTCCTTGAAGAGGATTCCTACGTAGATGACAGCTCCTGACATCCCATAATGACCTGAAAAAGCTAGACGAACCACCAAAAGTCGAAGAAATCCTTAACAGGTGGATTCTTCCTCAAGCCGTGGGTCCCGATCAGAGGCCAAAGTGGGAGGCAAACATCTACATCAGAACATCCAACATCATCAGATGAAGTCTTCATCCTCCCCAACCCCAAGTGGAGAGAAGGAGACAACTAGAGCCCTGGAGTTGGTTATTTAGTCCGAATCAGACAAACTGCTTACCTCATGACCTCGATAAACTTCTCAAAGAGACAAAAGAAGATGAGGATCAGTCAAGATCTCGTTGGAGAGGAAGTGAGAATGAAAACTCCAAACCCACTGACCAGAAGGCAACTGCTTAGCCAAGTAGCTAGTTTGTATGACCCAATAGGCCTTCAACACGCTGCCAGAACGAAAGGAGCCATTTTAGTCAGAGAAAAGCATTCAAGAAACTGGAGGCAAACTCTAACAAAGAGACACATGGGACACACTCTCTGTCTGAGAAACTTGGAGGAGAAGCAATCCACCTGTTTGAGGAACACACGCCTCAAATCCAAATTACCTTCATAGAAGCCTGACAGTCAAAAAGGATTGGAGAACCCTGAAAATAACATATCTCAGATGGGCGACCAGAGTTATGGAGCAGTAGCATACTTCAGGTGGGAGACCGGGCAAGGCATCCTGGTCCGTCTTGTTGAGTCCAAAGCCAAGCTTACACCACTCGACCCAAGGGAGAACCAGTGAAGGCTGAAGTCTGTGGTGCTGTGTTCGCTGCAAGACTCAGGAAATACATTGAAAAGCTTCAGTCGGATGCAGTGGAGACGTTGGATCCATCTGGTAGATAGTCAAACTGTGCTGGGTGCAATCCAAAGGGACAGTTATGGGTACCAGACCTTTTTGCAAACAGAGTGGGAGAGATCCAGAGTCCACATCAGTTGAGGGACTGGAGATGGATTCCAGGTGAGCAAACATTGCTGACCTCACACAAGGAGAGACCCATGAGACCCTCACAAAGAGAACTCTGTGTGGCCAGAACGGCCCAGAGTTTCTGAAACTACCTGTAGAGGATTATACAAAATCGAAGCCAAAGAAGTCACTGCAGATACCAAAGAAGGCGACAAACAAGCTCCAAAGGGAAAACAGCCACTAGCACTGGACTTAGAGCGCAGGTGGGGAACAAAAATCCAACATACTCCCGTGATACCAATATCTCCAACCTCTGACAAAGGTAAAGACCTGCAAAGCAGCCCTAATGGAAGAGGGCACCAAATCTCAAGTCCAAAGACCACCTTCTGGTTATTCAGTGGGGAATATCCTTAACATCAACAAGTTCAGCAGTTTAACCAGGTTGACAAGAGTCATTGCCTAGGTGTGGAGAGCTGCCACAAGGTGGAAAGAAATGCTAGCCAAGACCACCACCACAAGCAAGCCAAAGAAAAGAAATTCCTTCAGCTCTTGAGATCAAGTCCAGAATCAAGAGAGCTAAGCACTTACCATCATGGAGTGTGAAGATGCACTCAGGGGATCTCTTCCTTGCAGCCCAAAAGGATGTAACCTGGCCAGAGCTAACCACACTCAGCAGGCTTGCTGTGGTCAAAGAGGAAAACTACTGGACTCTTGCTCTGTGGAGGAAGATTCCAAATCTTTAATGAAGAAAAAACTGCAGTACAGGCTTGTCAGAGTTATTGACGTCTAACACGGACAGGAAGCGGAATTGTGAGGATATATATCTCCGCATCCTTCCCCAGCTACCCAGTCGCCCAACTGAAAGCCCCTAAAGATGGAAAAACATTCAATCAAGATACCAGCAACAGTTCTTCACAGGGATGTCAGACGGATAGTTATCTTGCTTCCGTTGAAGAGCAGCAGCAACAGGATCAAAAATAGAGAACTGTAATCCAACACATCACAGTTCTGTGTGACCTCCTTGGGTTGAAGAACCAGGAGGTCAAGTGGGAAGGTGTTATGTCAATTCCTGACTACTAAGCTATACCGAGCACTCAAGCCTAAATCCATCCAGGTGCTCAGCACTCCCAACCTGCAGGGCAACCATGCAACCGGAGCTGTTGAAACCAACCACACCAGGAAGTGCTCTGGGGACCATATTAACGTACGCACCCACAAAGCAGTGCATGTGCATTAGCAATCCCGAAATGTTTGGTAAAAGCTTACACGGCTCTCACTCATTCCTGAGAAGAGATACCAATGACTACGTGCTCCTGATCAACCAAAGACGCACACTGGTAGGACAGAATGTATTGTGAATTCATGCTTCTATATGCCCTTTTTGTTTGGTTGTAACATACAATACAATTATTAATTAAATTAAGATAGTGAAGACTTCATTATGTGAACGTATTACTTGATAACGTTACTATAATCATGTGTATTGTTAAAATGTTTAATTAGGATATTGATATTTAATTATTAACTTGCAATGATCTGTAGAATTAATCTAAATGATGAAATGATTGTTTGTTAGAAGTTGAGGATTCAGTAACATTAGTTTATGCTTATTTTTGAGAAAGTGGAATTGAGAGTTATTGTAACTAATCCATGGGTTTTGTTTAGTGTGTTTTGGGAAGTTATCAACCTATTCTGTTCCATCTTGTGGCGATAAAAAATCATAAAGTGAACAGTTTTGAGTTGTTCTTTGCGTTCATCAAGGATAAAGCCGTTTTCAAGTTTGAGCAGAGCTGTGTCAGCCAGAAATCCGCAGAACTTCTGACAGATA
>NW_025538476.1:0-17500 GCF_020615455.1 Coregonus clupeaformis | reverse complement strand
AGAGAGAGAGAGAGAGAGCCAGAGAGAGAGAGAGAGAGCCAGAGAGAGAGAGAGCCAGAGAGAGAGAGAGACAGAGAGAGAGAGAGCCAGAGAGAGAGAGAGAGCCAGAGAGAGCCAGAGAGAGGAGAGACAGAGAGAGAGCCAGAGCCAGAGAGAGAGAGAAAGAGCCAGAGAGAGCGAGAGAGCCAGAGAGAGAGTGAGCCAGAGAGAGAGAGAGAGAGAGCCAGAGCCAGAGAGAGAGAGAGACATGAGAGAGAGAGAGCCCTCCATAACAAAGCCATCACCTACAGAGAGATGAACTTGGAGAAGAGTCCCTAAAGTAAGCTTGTCCTGGGGCTCTGTTCTACAAACACAAACAGACCCCACACAGCCCCAGGACCTTAACAACAACAAAACAACACAACTAGACCCAACCAAATCATTAGAAAACAAAAAAGAGAATTACTTGACACATTGGAAAGAACAAACAAAAAAACAGAGCAAACTAGAATGCTATTTGGCCCTAAACAGAGAGTAAACAGTGGCAGAATACCTGACCACCGTGACTGACCCAAACTTAAGGAAAGCTTTGACTATGTACAGACTCAGTGAGCATAGCCTTGCTATTGAGAAAGGCCGCCGCAGGCAGACCCGGCTCTCAAGAGAAGACAGGCTATGTGCACACTGCCCACAAAATGAGGTGGAAACTGAGCTGCACTTCCTAACTCCTGCCAAATGTATGACCATAATAGAGACACATATTTCCCTCAGATTACAGCGATCCACAAATAATTCGAAAACAAACCCAATTTTGATAAACTCCCTTATCTACTGGGTGAAAAACCACAGTGTGCCATCACAGCTGCCAAGATTTGTGACCTGTTGCCACAAGAAAAGGGCAACCAGTGAAGAACAAACACCATTGTAAATACAACCCATATTTATGTTTATTTATTTTCCCATTTGTACTTTAACTATTTGCACATTGTTACAACACTGTATATAGACATAATATGACATTTGATATGTCTTTATTCTTTTGAAACTTCTGAGTGTAATGTTTACTGTTAATATGTTTATTTCACTTTTTGTTTACTATCTACTTCACTTGCTTTGGCAATGTTAACACACGTTTCCCATGCCAATAAAGCCCTTAAATTGAAATTGAGAGAGCCATGAGAGAGAGAGAGCCAGAGAGAGAGAGAGCCAGAGAGAGAGAGAGAGAGAGAGAGAGAGAGAGAGAGAGAGAGAGAGAGAGAGAGAGAGACAGAAAGAGAGAGCCAGAGAGAGAGAGCCAGAGAGAGAGAGCCAGAGAGAGAGAGAGCCAGAGAGAGAGAGAGACCAGAGAGATGGAGCCAGAGAGAGACAGAGCCAGAGAGAGAGAAAAGAGCCAGAGAGAGAGAGACCAGAGAGAGAGAGAAAGAGCCAGCGAGAGAGAGAGCGAAGCACAGGAGAGAGAGAGAGAGAGAGCAGGGAGAGAGAGAGAGAGCCAGGAGAGAGAGAGAGAGAGCCAGGAGAGAGAGAGAGAGAGCCAGGGAGAGAGAGAGAGCCAGGGAGAGAGAGAGCCAAGGAGAGAGAGAGAGAGCCAGAGAGAGAGAGCCAGAGAGAGAGAGAGCCAGAGAGAGAGAGAGCCAGAGAGAGAGAGAGAGCCAGAGAGAGAGAGAGAGCCAGAGAGAGAGAAAGAGAGCCAGAGAGAGAAAGAGAGCCAGAGAGAGAGAGCGAGACAGAGAGAGAGAGAGAGAGACCAGAGAGAGAGCCAGAGAGAGAGAGAGAGACCAGAGAGAGAGAGAGCCAGAGAGAGAGAGAGGAGAGCCAGAGAGAGAGAGAGAGAGAGCCAGAGAGAGAGAGAGCCAGAGAGAGAGATAGCCAGAGAGAGAGAGAGCCAGAGAGAGAAACAGACAGACAGACAGACAGACACAGAGTGGCCTGTGTATGATGCGACCAGGATGTCCGGTATGTCCCGTTCTGAATACTGGCCACGTTACCCAGGAGGTTATCGTTAGCATACTCCTGTCCCCATCGTCGTCTTCACTGGAGGACGACTCCTTGTCATCATCCGCACTGAGGGGTTGGAACAAGAGGGGCCCTCAGTCAGAAACACTACAGTTCAGAAGCTACATTCTCAGTCTGAACCTTTATTCTTAGTATAGAGCTCTATAGAAGCTCAGCGCGAGAGTTGCACCCCTCCTCAAAAAACCTACACTCGATCCCTCCGATGTCAACAACTACAGACCAGTATCCCTTCTTTCTTTTCTCTCCAAAACTCTTGAGCGTGCCGCTCTAGCCAACTCTCCTGCTATCTCTCTCAGAATGACCTTCTTGATCCAAAACAGTCAGGTTTCAAGACTGGTCATTCAACTGAGACTGCGCTTCCTCTGTGTCACGGAGGCTCTCCGCACTGCTAAAGCTAACTCTCTCTCGCTTCCTTCTAGACCTATCCCTGATTTTGATACTGTGAACCATCAGATCCTCCTCTCCACCCTCTCCGAATTGGGCATCTCCGGCGCTGCTCACTCTTGGATTGCGTCCCTACCTGACAGGTCGCTCCTACCAGGTGGCGTGAAATCTGTCTCCGCACCCGTGCTCTCACCACTGGTGTCCCCAGGGCTCAGTTCTAGGTCTCTCCTATTCTCTCTATACACCAAGTCACTTGGCTCTGTCATATCCTCACAATTAATTTTCTCCTTTCCCCTTCTGATAATCCAGGTGGCGAATCGTATCTCGGCATGTCTGGCAGACATATCAGTGTGGATGTCGGATCACCACCTCAAGCTGAACCTCGGCAAGACAGAGCTGCTCTTCCTCCCGGGGAAAGGACTGCCCGCTCCATGATCTCGCCATCACGGTTGGGACAACCCCCCATTGTGTCCTCCTCCCAGAGTGCAAAGAACCTTGGCATGACCCTGGACAACACCTGTGGATTCCGCTAACATCAAAGCGGTGACCCGATCCTGCAGGTTCATGCTCTACAACACCAGAGATACGACCCTACCTTACACAGAAAGCGGCACAGGTCCTTATCCAGGCACTTGTCATCTCCCGTCTGGATTACTGCAACTCACTGTTGGCTGGGCTCCCTGCCTGTGCCATTAAACCCTACAACTTATCCAGAACGCCGCAGTCCGGTCTGGTGTTTGACCTTCCCAAATTCTCTCATGTCACTCCGCTCCCTCCGCACACTCCACTGGCTTCCAGTTGAGGCTGTTATCTACTACAAGACCATGGTGCTTGCCTACGGAGATGTGAAGAACGGCACCTCCTTACCTTCAGGCTCTGATCAGACCCTGCACCCAAACGAGGGAACTACGTTCATCCACCTCTGGCCTGCATAGCTCCCTTACTCTACGGGAAGCACAGTTCCCGCTCCAGCCCAGTCAAAGCGTATTTGCTGCTCCTGGCACCCCAATGGTGAGGGAACAAGCTCCCCACGACGCCAGGACAGCGGAGTCACTGACCACCTTCCGGAGACACTTGAAACCCTACCTCTTTAAGGAATACCTGGAATAGTATAAAGTAATCCTTCTACCCCCCCCCCATAAAAAAAGTGGTTGTCCCACTGGCTATCATAAGTTGAATGCACCAATTTGTAAGTCGCTCTGGATGAGAGCGTCTGCTAAATGATGTAAATGTAAAATTAGACAGGTGGAGGTTTGTCCTTTGGTCTGGAGTCCAAATTTGAGATTTTTGGTTCCAACCGCCATGTGTCTTTGTGAGACGCGGTGTGGGTGAACGGATGATCTCACCGGATAGTTCCCACCGTAAAGCATGGAGGAGGTGGTGTTATGGTGTGGGGGTGCTTTGCTGGTGACAATGTGTGATTTATTTAGAATTCAAGGCACACTTAACCAGCATGGCTACTGCACAGCATTCTGCTGCGATATGCCATCCCATTCTGGTTTGGGCTTAGTGGGAATATAATTTGTTTTTCAACAGGACAATGACCCAACACACCTCCAGGCTGTGTAAAGGCTATTTTACCAAGAAGGAGAGTGATGAGTACTGCATCAGATGACCTGGCCTCCACAATCCCCGACCTCAACCCAATTGAGATGGTTTGGGATGAGTCGGACCGGAGAGTGTAAAATAGATTTTGATTTGTTCAAAAACTTATTTGGTTACTACATGATTCCATATGTGTTATTTCATAGTTTTGATGTCTTCACTAATATTCACAATGTAGTAGGAGTGTCCAAACTTGACTGGTACTGTAGTTCAACAGTCAGCTAGCCAACGTTGGCAACATTGGGCTTAACTAGCTTAATGTTTTGTATCCATTCATCAAAACTAACTTGCGGACATAATTCTGTGAACACCCAACACACAGTCAATGTTATAAAACTCAATTTAGTCAAAACTAAGTTTGGCTATCGATAATTAAGCTAGCTAGCTAGCTAGCTAATGTGACCTTACCTGAAATATCGATGGCGGAGTAAAGAAAAAACATTGGAACAGCAACACATCAACCTCACGTGAGCTCTTCAACATTCCAATAATCCCCCATGAGATTTCTCAGTTGGTACCGGTTGAGACACCTCCTGACCAGAATTCTGGACAAAATACGAATTCAGATGCTAATCTGGTTGACGACACTAGCTAGCTAAATTGGTAGCTAACCAAACCCTTGATGGTTAGCTAAACATGCTAGCTAGCCCGACTTCTACATCAGAAATAATTGTTTGCAACAATAACAGCAGAGTTAAGATTAAACACGTCTTAAAACAGTCCAAAACAACATATAAGCCTGTTAGAGAAAAAAAATGAATTCTTATGAAATGTACAGGCAAAATGCAAATCACTACAGAATCTGTCTAGCTAGTTATACTTCGCTCCTTGTTCTATCTGTGCAGTGGCTTTCTCTGACGGAGACGTTCTTGTATCCACAAAAGTACACATCCCTCTCTCCCGGAGATGTCTCGCTCTTTCAACGCGACATCCCGTTCAACGTCCTCTCGAGGGCTCCCCTCGGTCAAAGCTGAGCAGTACACATCCCTCTCTCCCAGAGGGGACGCCCAGGTGCGCTGTACGGTAAGTCTTCGTCTTCCTCTGAGCTTTCTCTCTAGTGGTGCGTACTGTTGAGTTTGAGGAAAAAATTTGACTATTCAGCTTCAAATAGGCTAAGATAATTGGCTCAAGCGTCGTCCAGGGTAGGGGAGGGAATGACCGGCAGGGATGTAGCTCAGTTGATAGAGCATGGCGTTTGCAACGCTCAGGGTTGTGGGTTCGATTCCCATGGGGGGCCAGTATAAAAAATGATGTATGCACTCACTAACTGTAAGTCGCTCTGGATAAGAGCGTCTGCTAAATGACTAAAATGTAAATGTAAATGTATATGACAGACCAGGTGTTTTGGGTGTAACATATTATACAGTGCATTTGGAAAGTATTCAGACCCCTTGACTTTTTCCACTTTGTTACGTTACAGCCTTACTCTAAAAACGGATTAAATAGTTTCCCCCCCCCTCGTCAATCTACACACAATACCCCATAATAACGAAGCAAAAACAGATTTTTAAAAAATTTTAGTTAGGTATTCAGACCCTACTCAGTACTTTGTTGAAGCACCTTTGGCAGCGATTACAGCCTCGAGTCTTCTTGGGTATGACGCCTTACAAGCTTGGCACACCTGTATTTGGGGAGTTTCTCCCTTTCTTCTCTGCAGAACTTCTCCAAGCTCTGTCAGGTTGGATGGGGGAGCGTCGCTGCACAGGTCTCTCCAGAAATGTTCGATTGGGTTCAAGTCCGGGCTCGGCTGGGCCACTCAAGGGGACATTCAGAGACTTGTCCGAAAGCCACTCCTGCATTGTCTTGGCTGTGTGCTTAGGGTCGTTTGTCCTGTTGGAAGGTGAATCTTCGCCCCAGTCTGAGGTCCTGAGCACTCTGGAGCAGATTTTCATCAAGGATCTCTCTGTACTTTGCTCTGTTCATCTTTCCCTAGATCCTGACTAGTCTCCCAGTCCCTGCCGCTGAAAAAACATCCCCACAGCATGATACTGCCACCACCATGCTTCACCTTAGGGATGGTGCCAGGTTTCCTCCAGACGTGACGCTTGGCATTCAGGCCAAAAGAGGCCATCTTTTGTTTCATCAGACCAGAGAATCTTGTTTCCTCATGGTCTGAGAGTCCTTTAGGTGCCTTTTTGGCAAACTCAAGCGGGCTGTCATGTGCCTTTTACTGAGGAGTGGCTTCTGTCTGGCCACTACCCTAAAGGCCTGATTAGTGGAGTGCTGCAGAGATGGTTGTCCCTTCTGGAAGGTTCTCCCATCTCCACAGAGGAACTCTGGAGCTCTGTCAGAGTGACCATCGGGTTCTTGGTCACCTCCTGACCAATGCCCTTCTCCCCGATTCTCAGTTTGGCCGGGCGGCCAGCTCTAGGAAGAGTCTTGGTGGTTCCAAACTTCTTCCATTTAATAATAATAATAATATGACACTTAGCAGACGCATCCAAAGCGACTTACAGTCATGCGTGCATACATTTTTGTGTATGGGTGGTCCGGGGGATCGAACCCACTACCTTGGGGGTTACAAGCGCTGTGCTCTATCAGCTGAGCTACAGAGGACCACTGATGGAGGCCACTGTGTTCTTGGGGACCTTCAATGCCAGAAATGTTTTGGTACCCTTTGCCAGAGCTGTGCCTTGACACAATCCTCTCTCAGAGCTCTAAGGACAATTCCTTCGACCTCATGGCTTGGTTTTGCTCTGACATGCACTGTCAACTGTGGGACCTTGTATAGACAGGTGTGTGCCTTTCCAAATCAGGTCCAATCAATTGACTTTACCACAGGTGGACTCCAATCAAGTTGTAGAACCATCTCAAGGATGATCAATGAAAACAGGATGCACCTGAGTTCAATTTTGTGCCAAATAGCAAAGTGTCTGAATACTTATGTAAATAGGGTATCTGTTTTTTCATTGTAATATATAAGCAACTTTTTTCTAAAAACCTGTTTTCACTTTGTCATTATGGGGATTGTGTGTAGATTGATGAGGGGAAAAAAATAATGTAATCCATTTTATAATAAGGCTGTAACGTAACATAGTGGAAAAAGTCAAGGGATCTGAATACTTTCTGAATGCACTGTAGGCCTACTATGCACAGTATATGCAGTGACTTAAAGTACTTAAGTAAAAATACTTGAAAGTACTAAAGTAGTTTTTGGAATATCTGTACTTCACTATTTATATTTTGACTACTTTTACTTCACTACATTCCTAAAGACAATTATGTACTTTTTACTCCACATACATTTTTCCCGACACTAAAAAGTATGTTACATTTTGAACAGTTAGCAGAACAGAAAAATGGTCTAATTCACAAACTTATCAAGAGAACATCCCTGGTCATCCCTACTGCCTCTGATCTGGTGGACTCACTAAACACATGCTTAGTTTGTAAATGATGTCCGAGTGTTGGAGCATACCCCTGGCTATCGTAAATTTCAAAGTCTAAGAATGGTGCCGCTGGTTTGCTTTATATAAGGAATTTGAAAAAGATTTATACGTTTACATTTGATACAGTTGAAGTCGGAAGTTTACATACACTAGGTTGGAGTCATTAAAACTTGTTTTTCAACCACTCCACACATTTCTTGTTAACAAACTATAGTTTTGGCAAGTCGGTTAGGACATCTACTTTGGTGCATGACACAAGTAATTTTTCCAACAATTGTTTACAGACAGATTATTTCACTTATAATTCACTGTGTCACAATTACAGTGGGTCAGAACACCTAAGTTGATTGTGCCTTTAAACAGCTTGGAAAATTCCAGAAAATGATGTCATGGCTTTAGAAGCTTCTGATAGGCTATTTGACATCATTTGAGTCAATTGGAGGTGTACCTGTGGATGTATTTCAAGGCCTACCTTCAAACAAATGGGAAAATCAAAAGAAAAAAGATTGTAGACCTCCACAAGTCTGGTTCATCCTTGGGAGCAATTTCCAAACACCTGAAGGTACCACGTTCATCTGTACAAACAATAGTACGCAAATAAACACCATGGGACCACCAGCCATCATACCGCTTCAGGAAGGGACGTTTCTGTCTCCCTAGAGAGAACGGACTTTGGTGCGAAAAGTGCAAATCAATCCCAGAACAACAGTAAAGGACCTTGTGAAGATGCTGGAGGAAACAGGTACAAAAGTATCTATATCCACAGTAAAACGAGTCCTATATAGACATAACCTGAAAGGCCGCTCAGCAAGGAAGAAGCCACTGCTCCAAAACCGCCATAAAAAAGCCAGACTACGGTTTGCAACTGCACAAGGGGACAAATATCTCTTATTTTTTGTAGAAATGTCCTCTGGTCTGATGAAACAAAATATAACTGTTTGGCCATAATGACCATCGTTATGTTTGGAGGAAAAAGGGGGCTGTTGTAAGCCGAAGAACACCATCCCAACCGTGAAGCACGGGGGTGGCAGCATCATGCTGTGGGGGTGCTTTGTTGCAGGAGGGACTGGTGCACTTCACAGAATAGATGGCATCATGAGAGGAAGGAAAATTATGTGGATATATTGAAGCAACATCTCAAGACATCAGTCAGGAAGTTAAAGCCCGGTTGCAAATGGGTCTCCAAATGCACAATGAGTTGTGACAAAACAGCTTAAGGACAACAAAGTCAAGGTATTGGAGTGGCCATCACAAAGCCCTGACCTCAAGCCTATAGAAAATGTGTGGGCAGAACTGAAAAGCGTGTGCGAGCAAGGAGACCTACAAACCTGACTCAGTTACACCAGCTCTGTCAGGAGGAATGGGCCAAAATCACCCAACTTCTTGTGGAAGCTTGTGGAAGGCGCTACCCGAAACGTTTGACCGAAGATAAACAATTTAAAGGCAATGCTACCAAATACTAATAGAGTGTATGTAAACTTCTGACCCACTGGGAATGTGATTAAAGAAATAAAAGCTGAAATAAATCATTCTCTACTATTATTCTGACATTTCACAATCTTAAAATAAAGTGGTGATCCTAACTGACCTAAGACAGGGAATTTTTACTAGGATTAAATGTCGAGGAATTGTGAGGAACTGAGTTTAAAATGTATTTGGCTAAGTGTATGTAAACTTCCGACTTAACTGTACTTACAGTGGGGAAAAAAGTATTTAGGTCAGCCACCAATTGTGCAAGTTCTCCCCACTTAAAAAGATGAGAGAGGCCTGTAATTTTCATCATAGGTACACGTCAACTATGACAGACAAATTGAGAAAAAAAAATCCAGAAAATCACATTGTAGGATTTTTAATGAATTTATTTCAAATCTATGGTGGAAAATAAGTATTTGGTCACCTACAAACAAGCAAGATTTCTGGCTCTCACAGACCTGTAACTTCTTGTTTAAGAGGCTCCTCTGTCCCCCACTCGTTACCTGTATTAATGGCACCTGTTTGAACTTGTTATCAGTATAAAAGACACCTGTCCACAACCTCAAACAGTCACACTCCAAACTCCACTATGGCCAAGACCAAAGAGCTGTCAAAGGACACCAGAAACAAAATTGTAGACCTGCACCAGGCTGGGGAAGACTGAATCTGCAATAGGTAAGCAGCTTGGTTTGAAGAAATCAACTGTGGGAGCAATTATTAGAAAATGGAAGACATACAAGACCACTGGATAATCTCCCCGATCTGGGGCTCCACGCAAGATCTCACCCGGGGTCAAAATAGATCACAAGAACGGTGAGCAAAAATCCCAGAACAACACGGGGGGACCTAGTGAATGTCCTGCAGAGAGCTGCGGACCAAAGTAACAAAGCCTACCATCAGTAACACACTATGCCGCCAGGGACTCAAATCCTGCAGTGCAAGACGTGTCCCCCTGCTTAAGCCAGTACATGTCCAGGCCCGTCTGAAGTTTGCTAGAGTGCATTTGGATGATCCAGAAGAGGATTGGGAGAATGTCATATGGTCAGATGAAACCAAAATAGAACTTTTTGGTAAAAACTCAACTCGTCGTGTTTGGAGGACAAAGAATGCTGAGTTGCATCCAAAGAACACCATACCTACTGTGGAGCATGGGGGTGGGAAACATCATGCTTTGGGCTGTTTTTCTGCAAAAGGGGACCAGGACCACTGATCCGTGTAAAGGAAAGAATGAATGGGGCCATGTATCGTGAGATTTTTGAGTGAAAACCTCCTTCATCAGCAAGGCATTGAAGATGAAACGTGGCTAGGTCTTTCAGCATGACGAATGATCCCAAACACACCCCGGGCAACGAAGGAGTGGCTTCGTAAGAAGCATTTCAAGGTCCTGGAGTGGCTAGCCAGTCTCCAGATCTCAACCCCATAGAAAATCTTTGGAGGAGTTGAAAGTCTGTGTTGCTCAGCGACAGCCCCAAACATCACTGCTCTAGAGGAGATCTGCATGGAGGAATGGGCCAAAATACCAGCAACAGTGTGTAGAAAACCTTGTGAAGACTTACAGAAAACGTTTGATCTGTGTCATTGCCAACAAAGGGTATATAACAAAGTATTGAGAAACTTTTGTTATTCGACCAAATCACTTATTTTCCACCATAATTTGCAAATAAATTCATTAAAAAATCCTACAATGTGATTTTCTGGATTTTTTTCCTCATTTTGTCTGTCATAGTTGACGTGTACCTATGATGAAAATTACAGGCCTCTCTCATCTTTTTATGTGGGAGAACTTGAACAATTGGTGGCTGACTAAATACTTTTTTCCCCACTGTAGGTATATTTTAGCAATTACATTTACTTTTGATACTATTTTATTTTTTATTTCACCTTTATTTATACCAGGTAAGCCAGTTGGAGAACAAGTTCTCATTTACAACTGCGACCTGGCCAAGATAAAAGCAAAGCAGTGCGATAAAAACAACACAGAGTTACATATGGGGTAAACAAAACATAAATTCAAAAATACTTTTACTCAAGTAGTATTTTACTGGGTGACTTTCACTTTTTACTTGAGTCTTTTTCTATTAAGGTACCTTACTTTTACTCAAGTATGACAATTGGGTACTTTTTCCACCACTGAGTATATGCTATTATATTCAGTTCTGTAATGTAAAATAATACATCATTATGTGATCTTGCTAGACTGATTCAGCTTTTATCTAACTTTACTAAATGAGCATCATTTTAGCCTAATAATAATAAATAAGTGATGAGTAGGAATATTAGGTGTAAGCAACAGATCTTGACGATAATGGTGGTCACATATTGTTCTGGGTTCCACTGCGGAAGAGGGGGTCCGTGGAGTTTTATGAACATCAAATCAAATTGTATTGGTCGCAAGTAGGCCTACACATACAATATTTGCAGATGTTATCACAGGTGCAGCAAAACACCTATGTTTCTAGCTCCAACAGTGCAGTAATACCTAACAATACACACAAATTCAAAACATTTAAATTAAGAAATACTCAGAATGAGCTAATTTATATATTAATAGAAAAGGTGTGTACAGCAGTATTTAGTGTCGCTCAGAAAGCATTCATACCGCTCGACTCACTACCGCTTGACCGCTAGTTTCTAAGCCTGAATTCTGAATGGATAAAATAGTTTTTTTCACTCACCAATCTACACACAATACCCCATAATGACAAAGTGAAAACATGTATTTCATTTACATAAGTATTCCCATCCTGAGTCAATACTTTGTAGAAGCACCTTCGGCAGCGATTACAGCTGTGAGTCTTTTCCTGGGTAAGTCTAAGCTTTCCACACCTGGATTGTACAATATTTGCTCATTATTATTTTCTAAATTATTCAAGCTCTGTCAAATTGGTTGTTGTTCATTGCCCTAGACAACCATTTTCAGGTCTTGCCATAGATTTTCAAGTAGATTTAAGTCAAAACTGTAACTCGGCCACTCAGGAACATTCACTGTCTTCTTGGTAAGCAACCCAGTGTAGATTTGGCCTTGTGTTTTAGGTTATTGTCCTGCTAATCTCCCAGAGTGTCTGGTGGAAAGCAGACTGAACCAAGTTTTCCTCTAGGATGTTGCCTGTGCTTAGCTCCCATTCCATTTATTTTTTATTCTGAAAAACTCCACAGTCCTTAATGATTAAAAAGCATACCCATAACATGGTGCAGCCACCACTATGCTTGAAAATATGGAGAGTTGTACTCAGTAATGTGTTTTATTGGATTTTACCCAATACAGAACAAAAGTATTGCTTTGACATTCTTAGTAGTATTACTTTAGTGCATTATTGCAAACAGGATGCATGTTTTGGAATATTTTATTCTGTACGAGCACTTCTTTTCACTCTGTCATTTGGGTTAGTATTATGTAGCAACTACGATGTTGTTGATTCATCCTCAGTTTTCTCCCATCACAGCCATTAAACTCTAACTGTTTTAAAGTCACCATTGGCCTCATGGAGAAATCCCAGAGCGGTTTTCTTTCTCTCCGGCAACTTAATTAGAAAAAGACGCCTGTATCTTTGTAGTGACTGGGTGTATTGATAAACCATCCAACGTGTAATTAATAACTTGCTCAAAAGGGATATTCAATGTCTTTTTTTTTCCTTTTTTACCCATCTACCAATAGGGTGCCCCTCTTTGTGAGGCTTGGAAAGCCTCTCCCTGGTCTTTGTGGTTTAATCTGTGTCTGAAATTCACTCCTCGACTGATGGACCTTACAGATAATTGTATGTGTGGGGGTACAGAGATGAGGTAGTCATTCAAAAATCATGTTAAATACTATTATTGCACACAAACACTTATTGCACACAGAGTGGGAGTCCATGCAACTTATTATGTGACTTATGCACATTTTTTACTCCTGAATTTATGTAAGCTTGCCATAACAAAAGGGATTGAATATAGACAACATATTTCAGCACTTGTAAACATTTCGAAAAAGTCAAGGGGTGTTAATACTTTCTGAAGGCTCATCCTGGAGTTTTCTGTCTGTGGCAGTTCTTGTTATGTCAGATTTGGCCCGCTCATAGAGGTCAAGGCTCCTACTGACGGGCCTCTGCACATGCCTACAGTTATTCATAATCGCGCCACCAACCAAAGAGGGAGAAGAAACCACAATTTACCTACCTATAAGTTGCTATAACTTACATATTTATTAGTTTGTCATTCATTCATTCTATTTTTACCAGCTCTGTGTATTCTCAAATGGATCACTGCTCAGTGGATATAGCCCTTATAGACAGGTTAGATTTCTGAAAGCGACACCTTTGTTCCTGCCCAGAATGTGACATCACAACAATAGTATTCACATAGAGATCCTATTACATTTCTAATTCCTAGTTCCTGTGAGTGGCCTATTCATTGCTGGTCCCTCTGAGTTTATTAAGATACAGCTGTTTTCACTCAATGCTGGTTCAGTTTATTGTTTCAAGCCTAGGCTACTCATTGTCTATTCAAAAGTCCTGGATTATAGAGCCTAAATTACTGCAAATAATCTCTTTATTGTGACAAACGTTTTTTTGTTGTTGATTAAATAGGGTTTATTTGAACTATTTTAATAGTTCCTTACTCATGATAATTCATTTGTGTTGTACTTACCCTTTAAGATCTTCCCGCGAATCGCGCAGGAAATATATATTTATTTTTGCTCTGGTAAAATAAGTTCAGTTTTGAAAGATTTGGGCTACAGGCAGCGGTTTTTCTGCATTGTAAAAGGTGCAACCACGGACACAAAGCCATGCACCGTTGGTTTCAATGCAGAGGCTGTGGTACAGCTAAGCATAATCAGACTTGATTGACTGTGTTAATAGCGAAGTGGGAAAATTCTCACAGGCGAAGTAAAATGCGCCCCTCAAAGGATACAAATGTAACAACTGCCTGAGAGCACCAGACTTGAAACAATGATATTACACTGAGCAGTGGCGACCCGTCATTCAGGGCAGGTGGGGCAGAGTCCCTACATGTGTTATTTCCCAATAGTTTTGATGTCTCACTATTATTCTACAATGTAGAAAAATTGCAAAAAAAAAAAAAAAAAAAAACTGGAATGAGTAGGTGTGTTCAAACGTTTGACTGGTACTATATATATATATATATATATATATATATATATATATATATATATTAGCACAGTCAATCAAGTCTGATTATGCTTAACTGTACCACAGCCTCTGCCATAGAAACAAACGGTGCATGGCTTTGTGTCCGTATAGTACCACACCATACTAGTTGACAGCCTTGGGACTACAGATTGAGTTGATCAGTTATGCCTATATCCTCACTAAAATGGGATTTTCATTTCAAATCTGGGGTACAAAAGGCACATTTGTTTTGAAAGCATGGTGTAATTTGTACCCGAATTTGAAATGAAACCGATTTAGTGAGGGACATAAATAGCATAACTGATCAACCAAATCTGTAGTCCCAAGGCTGTTAGTGGGGAGAACAAGTATTTGATACACTGCCGATTTTGCAGGTTTTCCTACTTACAAAGCATGTAGAGGTCTGTAATTTTGATTACAATCCAGAAAATCACATTGTATGATTTTTTAAGTAATTAATTTGCACTTTTATTGCATGACACTAATATTTGATACATCAGAAAAGCAGAACTTAATATTTGGTACAGAAACCTTGTTTGCAATTACAGAGATCATACGTTTCCTGTAGGTCTTGACCAGGTTTGCACACACTGCAGCAGGGATTTTGGCCCACTCCTCCATACAGAACCTTCTCCAGATCCTTCAGGTTTCGGGGCTGCAACGCTGGGCAACACAGACTTTCAGCTCCCTCCAAAGATTTTCCTATTGGGTTCAGGTCTGGAGTCTGGTTAGCCACTCCAGGACCGAAGAGAGATGCTTCATGTACGCAGCCACTCCTAGTTGCTGGCGCTGTGTGTTTCCCGGTCGTTGTCATGCTGGAAGACCAGCCACGACCCATCTTCAATGCTCTTACTGAGGGAAGGAGGTTGTTGGCCATGATCTCGCAATACATGGCTCCATCCATCCTCCCCTCAATACGGTGCAGTCGTCCTGTCCCCTTTGCAGAAAAAGCATCCCCAAAGAATGATGTTTCCACTTCCATGCTTCACGGTTGGGATGGTGTTTTGAAGTTATACTCATCCTTCTTCTTCCTCAAACACGGCGAGTGGAGTTTTAGACCAAAAGCTCTTTGTCTCATCAGACCACACTGACCTTCCTCCCATTCCTCCTCTGGATCATCCAGATGGTCATTGGCAAACTTCAGACGGGCCTGGACATGCGCTGGCTTGAGCAGGGGGACCTTCGCGTCGCGCCCGCAGGATTTTAATAGATGACGGTTAGGTAATGTACATTAATGGTTTTCTTCGAGACTGTGGTCCCAGCTCTCTTCAGGTCATTGACCAGGTCCTGACGTTAGTTCTGGGCTGATCCCTCACCTTCCTCGATGATCATGATGCCCCACGAGGGTGAGATCATGGAGCCCCAGACCGAGGATAGATTGACCGTTCATCTTGAACTTCTTCCATTTTCTAGGTCAATTGCGCCAACAGTTGTTTCCTTCTCACCAAGCTGCTTGCCCTATTGTCCTGTACCATCCCAGACTTGTGCAGGTCTCACATTTTATCCCTGATGTCCTTACACAGCTCTCTGGTCTTGGCCATTGTGTGGAGAGGTTGGAGTCTATTTGATTGAGTGTGTGGACAGGTGTCTTTTATACAGGTAACGAGTTCAAACAGGTGCAGTTAATACAGATATTGAGTGGAGAACAGGAGGGCTTTTTGTAAAAAGAAAAAGTAACAGGTCACTGTGAGAGCCTGAATTCTTATTGGTTGGTAGGTGATCAACATCTTATGTCATGCAATAAATGCAAATTAATTACTTAAAAAATCATACGAATGTGATTTTCTGGATTTTTGTTTTTAGATTCCATCTCTCACAGTTGAAGTGTACCTATGATAAAAATTACAGACCTCCATGCTTTATACAGTAGGAAAACCTGCAAAATCGGCACTGAATCAAATACTTATATATATATAAGGTATATATATACCACTGCTCAAAAAATAAAGGGAACACTTAAACAACACAATGTAACTCCAAGTCAATCTTACACTTCTTAAATAAACTGTGTCCACTTGGGGAAGCAACACTGATTGACAATACACATTTCACATGCTGTTGTGCCAAATGGAATAGACAACAGGTGGAAATTATAGGCAATTAGCTAAGACACCCCCAATAAAGAAGTGGTTCCAGGTGGTGTCCCCAGAACACTTCTCAGTTCCTATGCTTCCTGGCTGATCTTTTGGTCACTTTTGAATGCTGGCGGTACTTTCACTCTAGTGGTAGCATGAGACGGAGTCTAGAACCCACACAAGTGGCTCAGGTAGTGCAGCTCATCCAGAATGGCACATCAATGCGGGCTGTGGCAAGAAGGTTACTTGTCTGTCAGCGTAGTGTCCAGAGCATGGAGGCGCTACCAGGTGACAGCCCAGTACATCAGGAGAATGTGGAGGAGGCCGTAGGGAGGGCAACAACCCCAGCAGCCCAGACCGCTACCTCGCGCTGTGCAAGGAGGACAGGAGGAGCACTGTAGAGCTCTGCAAAGTGACCTCCAGCAGGCCACAAATGTGCATATGTCTGTCAAACGGTCAGAAACAGACTCCATGAAGAGGGTGGTATGAGGGCCGGCCGTCCACAGGTGGGGGTTGTGCTTACAGCCAACACCGTGCAGGGCGTTGGCATTTGCCAGAAACACCGGTTGCAAATTCGCCACTGGCGCCTGTGCTCTTCACAGTTAAGCAGTTCACACTGAGCACACATGTGACAGACGTGACAGAGTCTGAAACGCCATGGAAGAGCGTTCTGCTACCTGCAACATCCTCACATGGCCGGTTTGGCGGTGGGTCAGTCATGGTGTGGTTGGCATTTCTTTGGGGGGCAGCACAGCCCTCATGTGCTCGCCAGAGGTAGCCTACTGCCATTAGGTACAGAGATGAGATCCTCAGACCCCTTGTGAGACCATATGCTGGTGCAGTTGGCCCTGGTTCCTCTAATGCAAGACAATGCTAGACCTCATATTAGCTGGAGTATTGTCAGTTTCCTGCAGGCGTTGATGCCTATGACTGGCCCGCCCATTCCCCAGACCTGAATCCAATTGAAGGCATCTGGGACATCATGTCTGGCTCATCCCACCAACGCCACGTTGCACCACAGACTGTCCAGGAGTTGAGGCGGATGCTTTAGTCCAGGTCTGGGGAGGAATCCCGGGCCCATCCGCCACCTCATCAGGAGCATGCCCAGGTGTTGTAGGGGGAGGTCATACAGGCACGTGGAGGCCCCCTGAGCCTAATATTTTGACTTGTTTTAAGGACATTACATCAGTTGGATCAGCCTGTAGTGTGGTTTTCATAAATTTTAAGGGTGACTCCAAATCCAACCTCATGGGTTGATAAATTTGATTTCCATTGATAATTTTTGTGTGATTTTGTTGTCAGCACATTCAACTATGTAAAGAAAAATGTATTTAATAGTTTATTTCATTCATTCAGATCTAGAGATGTGTTGTTTTAGAAGTGTTCCCATAGTTTTTTTTGAGCAGTGTTATATATATATATATAAATAAATAAAATGCATACATAAAATATT
>NW_025538475.1:0-19158 GCF_020615455.1 Coregonus clupeaformis | reverse complement strand
TAGAATCCCATCAGTTCTTGCACAGTTTAGCACTACCAGTAACAGCATTCTATAGAATCCCATCAGTTCTTTACAATTTATCACTACCAGTAACAACATTCTATAGAATCCCATCAGTTCTTTTACAAGTTTATCACTACCAGTAACACTCATTCTATAGAATCCCACTCAGTTCTTTACAGTTCATCACTACCAGTAACAGCATTCTATAGAATCCCCCATCAGTTCTTTACAGTTTATCACTACCAGTAACATCATTCTATAGAATCCCATCAGTTCTTTACAGTTTATCACTACCAGTAACTCGCATTCTATAGAATCCCATCAGTTCTTTACAGTTCAGCACTACCAGTAACAGCACTTCTATAGGAATCCCACTCAGTTCTTTACAGTTTATCACTTCTTTACCAGCAACAGCATTCTATAGAATCCCATCAGTTCTTTACAGTTCAGCACTACCAGGTAACAGCATTCTATAGAATCCCATGACAGTTCTCTTACAGTTTATCACTACCAGTAACAGCATTCTATAGAATCCCATCAGTTCTTTAGCAGTTTATCACTACCAGTAACCAGCATTCTATCAGAACTCCCATCAATTCTTTACAGTTTATCACTACCAGTAACAGCATTCTATTGAGATCCCATCAGTTCTTTACAGTTTATCACTACCAGTAACGCATTCTCGAATCCACTCAGTTCTTAACAGTTTATCACTACCAGTAACAGCATTCTATAGAATCCATCTGTTCTTTGCAGTTCATCTCTACCAGTAAGACATCATTCTATAGAATCCCATCAGTTCTTTACAGTTTATCACTACAGTAACAGCGATTCCTATAGAATCTCTTCTATTACAGTTTATCACTACCAGAGTAACATCATTCTATAGAATCCCATCAGTTCTTTACAGTTTAGCACTACCAGTAACGATCATTCAAGTATAGAATCACATCAGTTCTTTACAGTTTCGTCACTACCCATAACAACATTCTATAGGGAATCCCATCAGTTCTTTACAGTTTATCACATACCAAAGTAACAGCATTCTATGAATCCCAATCAGTTCTTTACAGTTTATCACTACCAGTAACATCATTCTATAGAATCCCATCAGTTCTTAACAGTTTATCACTCAGTAACAATTTCATTCTATTGAATCCCATCAGTTCTTTACAGTTTATCACTACCAGTAACATCATTCTATAGAATCCCATCAGTTCTTAACAGTTTATCACTACCAGTAACAGCACTTCTATAGAATCCCCATCAGTTCTTTACAGTTTATCACTACCAGTAACATCATTCTATAGAATCCCATCAGTTCTTTACAGTTTATCACTACCAGTAACAGCATTCTATTGAATCACATCAGTTCTTTACAGTTTATCACTACCAGTTACACAGCATTCTATAGAATCCCATCAGTTCTTAACAACAGTTTATCTACTAGTAACAGTCATTCTATGAATCCCATCAGTTCTTTACAGTTCATCACTACCAGTAACATCATTCTATAGAATCCCACATCAGTTCTTTACACAGTTTATCACTACCAGTAACAGCATTCCTATAGAAAGTCCCATCACAGTTCTTAACAGTTTAGCACTACCAGTAACAGCATTCTATAGAATTCCATCAGTTCTTTCAGTTTATCACTACCAGTAACAGCATTCTATAGAATCCCATCGTTCTTTACAGTTTATCACTACCAGTAACATCATTCTATAGAATCCCATCAGTTCTTTACAGTTTGATCACTACCATGTACACAGCATTTCTATAGAATCCCTCAATTCTTGGCAGTTCACCACTACCAGTAACATCATTCTATAGAATCCCAACAAGTTCTTTACAGTTTATACACACTACCAGTAACATTCATTCTATAGAATCCCATCAGTTCTTTTAACAGTTTATCACTACCGCCAGTGATTCATCATTCTGTAGAATCCCATCAGTTCTTTGCAGTTTATCACTACCAGTAACATCATTCTATAGAATCCCATCAGTTCTTTAACAGTTCAGCACTACCAGTAACAGCATTCTATGAATCCCATCAGTTCTTTTTGCAGTTTATCACTACCAGTAACAAGCATTCTATAGAGTCCCATCAGTTCTTTGCAGTTTATCACTACCAGTAACAGCATTCTATAGAATCACTTCCATCAGTTCTTACAGTTCATCACTACCAGTAACAGCATTCTACGAATCCAATCAGTTCTTACAGTTCAGCACTACCAGTAACAGCATTCTATAGAATCCCATCCAGTTCTTTCACAGTTTATCACTACCAATAACAGCATTCTGTAAAATCCCATCAGTTCTTTACGTTGCCAGCACTACCACAGTAACAGCATTCTATAGAATCCCATCAGTTCTTTACAGTTTATCACTACCTAACAGCATTCTATGAGAAATCCCATCGTTCTTTACAGTTTATCACTACCAGTAACAGCATTCTATAGAATCCCATCAGTTCTTTACAGTTTATCCTACCAGTAACAGCATTCTATTGAATCACATCAGTTCTTACAGTTTATCACTACCAGTAACAGCATTCTATAGAATCCCCCATCGAATTCTTAACAGTTCATCACTACCAGTAACAGCATTCTATAGAATCCCATCACAGTTCTTTTACAGTTCATCCTACCAGTAACATCATTCTAAGAATCCCATCAGTTCTTTACAGTTTATCACTACCAGTAACAGCATTCTATAGAATCCCATCAGTTCTTTACAGTTTATCACTACCGTACAGCATTCTATAAATCCCATCAGTTCTTACAGTTTATCACTACCAGTACACAGCATTCCTATTGAATCAACATCAGTTCTTTACAGTTTATCACTACCAGTAACAGCATTCTATCTGAATCCCATCAGTTCTTAACAGTTTATCACTACCAGTAACAGCATTACTCTAGAATCCCATCAGTTCTTACTACAGTTCATCACTATTTTCCAGTAACATCATTCTATAGAATCCCCCATCAGTTCTTTACAGTTTATCACTACCAGTAACAGCATTCTATAGAATCCCATCAGTTCTTTACAGTTTATCACTACCAATACCAACACTGTCACATTCTATAGAATCCCATCAGTTCTTTACAGTTTACTCTACCACGTATAACATCATCTTCTATAGAATCCCATCAGTTCTTTACAGTTCATCACTACCAGTTAACAGCATTCTATGAATCCCATCAGTTCTTTTACAGTTTATCACTACCAGTAACAGCATTCTATAGAATCCCATCAGTTTCTTTACAGTTTATCACTACCTTGTGTAACATGTCATTATATAGAATCCCATCAGTTCTTAACAGTTTATCACTACCAGTAACATCATTCTATTGAATCCCACTCAGTTCTTTTTTCACAGTTTATCACTACCAGTAACATCATACTCTATAGTATCCCATCAGTTCTTAACAGTTTATCACTACCAGTAACAACATTCTATAGAATCCCATCAGTTCTTTACAGTTTATCAAGACCAGTAAACATCATTCCTATAGAATCCCATCGGTTCTTTACAGTTTATCACTACCACAGTAACAGCATTCTATTGAATCACATCTTTCTTTTACAGTTTATCACTACCAGTAACAGCATTCTCATAGAATCCCATCAGTTCTTTACAGTTTATCACTACCAGTAACAGCATTCCTATAGAAAGTCCCATCAGTTCTTACTACAGTTCATCACTACCAGTAACATCATTCTATAGCGAATCCCATCAGCTTCTTTTACAGGGTTTATCTACCAATAAATGCTTCTATAGAATCCCATCAGTTCTTAACAGTTTAGCACTACCAGTAACACATTCTATTGAATCCCATCACTGTCTTTACAGTTTATCACTACCGGTAACAGCATTCTATAGAATCCATCAGTTCTTTACAGTTTATCACTACCAAGTCACTGTATCATTCTAGAATCCCATCAGTTCTTCTTTCCAGTTTAGCACTACCAGTAACACTCATTCTCATAGAATCCCATCGTTCTTTAGCAGTTTAGCACTACCAGTAACAGCATTCTATAGAATCATCAGTTCTTTCAGTTCATCACTACCGTAACAACATTCTATAGAATCCCATCAGTTCTTTACAGTTTAGCACTACCAGTAACTAGCATTCTATAGAATCCCATCAGTTCTTTACAGTTTATCACTACCAGGTAACATCATTTCTATAGAATCCCATCAGTTCTTTGCAGTTTAGCACTACTCAGTAACATCATTCTATAGGGAATCCCATCAGTTCTTTACAGTTTATCACTACCAGTAACTGCATTCTATGCAGAATCCCATCAGTTCTTTACAGTTCTCTCCTACCAGTAACATCATTCTATAGAATCCTTGGTTCTTTCAGTTTATCACTACCAGTAACATATTGCTATAGAATCCCATCAGTTCTTTACAGTTTATCACTACCAGTAACATGTCATTCTATAGAATCCCTATCAGTTCTTTACAGTTTATCCTAGTAAATCATTCTATAGAATCCCATCGTTTTCTTTACAGTTCAGCACTACCAGTAACAGCATTCTATAGAATCCCATCAGTTCCTTTCACAGTTTATCACTACCACTATGCACAGCATTCTTAGAGTCCCATCAAGTTCTTTTCCAGTTTATCACTACCAGTAACAGCATTCCCTATAGAATCCCATCAGTTCTTTACAGTTCATCACTACCAGTAACAGCATTCTATAGAATCCCATCAGTTCTTTACAGTTCAACACTACCAGTGACAGCATTCTATGAATCCCATCAGTTCTTACAGTTTATCACTACCAATAACAGCATTCTATAGAATCCCATCAGTTCTTTACAGTTCAGCACTTTTTACCATATTGCAGCATTCTAGAATCCGATCAGTTCTTTACAGTTTATCACTACCAGTAACAGCATTCTATAGAATCCCATCAGTTCTTTACAGTTTATCACTACCCAGTAACAGCATTCTATGAATCCCATCAGTTCTTTACAGTTTATCACTACCAGTAACATCATTCTATAGAATCCCATCAGTTCTTCACAGTTTATCACTACCACAGTAACAGCATTCTATAGAATCCCATCAGTTCTTTACAGTTTATCACTACCAGTAACATCATTCTTATAGAATCCCATCAGTTCTTTGCGGTATATCACTACCAGTAACATCTTCTATAGAATCCCATCAGTTCTTCACAGTTTATCACTACCAGTAACAGCATTCTATAGAATCCCATCAGTTCTTACAGTTTATCACTACCAGTAACAGCATTATATAGAATCCCATCAGTTCTTTTACAGTTTATCACTACCAGTAACGAGCATTCTATAGAATCCCATCAGTTCTTTTACAGTTCTCACTACCAGTGACAGCATTCTATAGAAATCCATCAGTTCTTTACAGTTTATCACTTCCATAACAGCATTCTATACGAATCCCATCATTCTTTACAGTTTATCACTACCAGTAACAGCATTCTATAGAATCCCATCAGTTCTTTACAGTTTATCACTACCAGTAACAGCATTCTATAGAATCCCATCAGTTCTTTTACAGTTTATCACTACCAGTAACATCATTATATAGAATCCCATCAGTTCTTAACAGTTTATCACTACCAGTTAACATCATTCTATTGAATCCCATCAGTTCTTTACAGTTTATCACTACCAGTAACATCATTCTATAATATCCCATCGTTCTTAACAGTTTATCACTACCGTAACAGCATTCTATAGAATCCCATCAGTTCTTTTACAGTTTATCAGCCCGACCAGTAACATCATTCTATAGAATCCCATCAGTTCTTTACAGTTTATCACTACCAGTAACAGCATTCTTTGAATCACATCAGTTCTTTTACAGTTTATCCCTACCAGTAACAGCATTCTATCAGAAATCCCATCAGTTCTTAACAGTTTATCAACCTACCAGTAACAGCATTCTATAATCATCAGTTCTTTACAGTTCATCACTACACCAGTAACATCATTCTATAGAATCCCATCAGTTCTTTACAGTTTATCACTACCAGTAACAGCATTCTATAGAATCCCATCAGTTCTTAACAGTTTAGCACTACCAGTAACAGGCATTTTCGTATAGAATCCCATCAGTTCTTTACAGTTTATCACTACCAGTAACAGCATTCTATAGAATCCACTCAGTTCTTTACAGTTTATCACTACCAGTAACATCATTCTATAGAATCCCATCAGTTCTTTACAGTTTAGCTTTCTACCAAAGTAACATCATTCTATAGAATCCCATCAGTTCTTTACAGTTTAGCACTACCAGTAACAGCATTCTATAGAATCCCATCAGTTCTTTTACAGTTCATCACTACCAGTAACTTACTTCTATAGAAATCCCATCAGTTCTTTTACAGTTGTAGCACTACCAGTAACAGCATTCTATATGAATCCCATCAGTTCTTTACAGTTTATCACTACCAGTAACATCATTCTATAGAATCCCATCGAAGTTCTTTACAGTTTAGCACTACCAGTAACATGTCATTCTATGAATCCCACTCAGTTCTTTACAGTTTATCTACTACCACCAGCATTCTTAGAATCCCATCACAATTCTTTTCGGTAGTCATCACTACCAGTAACATCATTCTTAGAATCCCACTCAGTTCTTTACAGTTTGAATCGACAATACCAGTAACTATTCTATCGAGAATCCCATCAGTTCTTTACAGTTTATCACCAGTAAGAAACACTAATCATTCTATAGAATCCCATCAGTTCTTTACAGTTTATCTCTACCAGTAACATCATTCTATGAATCCCATCAGTTCTTTCAGTTCAGTTCTTTTCTAGTAACATCACTATCTAAAGTAGAATCCCATCAGTTCTTTACAGTTTATCACTACCAGTAACAGCATTCTTAGAGTCCCATCGGTTCTTTTACAGTTTTCACGTACCAGTAACAGCATTCTATAGAATCCCATCAGTTCTTACAGTTCATCACCCCATCATAAGCACTGAGACTGCACTTGTGAAGGTGGTAAATGACCTTTTAATGGCGTCAGACCGAGGCTCTGCATCTGTCCTCGTGCTATCTAGACCTTAGTGCCTGCCTTTGACACCATCGATCGACCCACATTCTTTTTGGAGAGACTGGAAACCCAAATTCGGTCCTACACGGACAAATTTCTGGCATCGTTTAGATCCTACCCATTTTCGGGAAAGATATCAGTTTGTCTCTGTGAATGGTCTGTCTCCGACAAATCAACCTGATACATTTCGGTGTTCCTCAAGGTTCCGTTTTAGGACCACTATTGTTTTTCACTATATATTTTACCTCTTGGGGATGTTATCGAAAACATAATGTTAACTTTCACTACTATGCGGATGACACAGCTGTACATTTCAATGAAGCATGGTGAAGCCCCAAAAATTCGCCCTCGCTAGAAGCATGTGTGTTTCAGACATAAAGGAGTGGATGGCTGAAAACTTTTCACTTTTAAACTCGGACAAAACAGAGATGCTTGTTCTAGGTCCCAGAAACAAAGAGATCTTCTGTTACAATCTGACAATTAATCTTGATGGTTGTAAAACTAGTCTCAAATAGTAAAACTGTGAAGGACCTAAGCGTTACTCTTACGGACCTCCATCTCTCTTTTACGAATTATCGAAGACCTGTTTCAGTGCGACAGCTTTTTTCCATCTCGTAACATTGCAAAAATCAGAAATTTTCTGTCCAAAAATGATGCAGAAAAATTTGATCCAAGCGCATTTGTTACTCTAGATTGGACTACTGCAATGCTCTATTTTCCATCTACCCGGATAAGCACTAATAGGGGCAACTTCAGTTAGTGCTAAATCATCGGCTGCTAGAATCCTGACTAGAACCAAGAAATTTGATCATTTACTCCAGTGCTTAGCTTCCCTACGACTGGCTTCCTGTTAAAAGGCAAGGGCTGATTTCAAGGTTTTACTGTTAATATATAAGCGTTACGGGCTTGTCTCCTACCTATCTTTCCGAGTTGTTCCTACCGTGCATACCATACTGACGCTACGTCACAAGACGAGGCCTCCCACTAATTGTCCTAGAATTTCTAAAAGCAAACAGCAGCAGGGCTTTCTCCTAGATAACCTCCATTTTTATGGAACAGTCTGCCCTACCCATGTGAGAGACGCACTAGGTCTCAACCTTCCTAAGTCTTTACTGAAGACTTATCTCTTCAGTAGGTCAGTATGGATTGAGTGTGGTCTGGCCCAGGAGTGTGAAGGTGAGACGGAAGGGCTGGAGAAACGAACAGCCCCCTTGCTGTCTCTGCCAGGCCGGTTCCCCTCTCCACTGGGGTTCTCTGCCTCTAATCCCTGTTGCAGGGGGGCTGAGTCTACTGGCTTGCTGGTGCTCTTTCATGCCGTCCCTGGGAGGGGTGCGTCCTTGAGTGGTTGAGTTACTGACGTGATCTTCCTGTTGGGTTGGCGCCCCCCTCTTGGTTTGTCGCCGCTGTTGGTGGAGACCTCTGTGGGCTAGGTACTTTCGGCCTTGTCTCGGATTGTAAGTTGGTGGGTTGGGGATATCCCTCTAGTGGTGCGGGGCTGTGCTTTGGCGGAGTGGGTGGGGTTATATCCTTCCTGTTTGGCGCCTGTCCGGGTTTTTTCTTCGGATGGGGCCACGGTAGGTCTCCGGACCGCTCCTATCTCAGCGCTCCAGTATTTATGCTGCAGTAGTTTTGTGTCTTAGGGGGCTGGGGTTAGTTGGTTATACCTGGAGTACTTCTCCTGTCTTATCCAGTGTCCTGTGTGAGTTTAAGTATGCTCTCTCCTAATTCTCTCGTTCTCTCTTTCTCTCTGAAGGAACCTGAGCCCACTAGGACCTACGTCAGGACTACCGGGCGATGTGACACCTTGCTGTCCCCAGTCCGCCTGGCCCTTCTGCTATTCCAGTTTCAACTGTTCTGCCTGGACTACACGAAACCCCTACCTGTCCCAGACTCTGCTGTTTTCAACTGCTAAATGATCGGCTGCGAAAAGCCAACTGAGAGACCCGCAGCCCTAGGACCATACGTGGGACTACCGGCCGTGGTGACTCACTTGCTGTCCCCAGTCCGCCTGGCCTTGCTGCTATTCCAGATTTAAACTGTTCTGCCTGCGGTTGTGGAACCCCCTACCTGTCCCAGACCTGCTGTTTTAAACTCTAATGATCGCTACAGTGAAAAGCCAACTGAGTTTATTCCCGATTATAGTTTGACCATGCTTGTCACTTATGGAGACATTTTTGAACATCTTGGCATGGTTCTGTGTTATAAATCTCCACCCGGCCTCCAGAAGAGGACTGGCCAAACCTCTAGCCTGGTTCCTCTCTAGGTTTCTTCCTAGGTTTTGCCTTTCTAGGAGTTTTTCCTAGCCACCGTGCTTCTACACCTGCATTACTAGCTGTTTGTGGGTTTTAGGGCTGGGTTTCTGTCCACCCCTTGAGATATTAGCTGATGTAAGAAGGGCTATATAAAATAAAAATTGATTGATTGATTGATCACTACCAGTAACAGCATTCTATGAATCCCCCATCAGTTCTTTTACAGTTCAGCACTTTTTACCAGTAACAGCATTCTATAGAATCCCATCAGTTCTTTGATTTATCACTACCAATAACAGCATTCTATAGAATCCCATCGTTCTTTACAGTTCAGCACACTACCTGTAGTAACAGCATTCTAAATCCCATCAGTTCTTTTACGTTTTCGCTACACACAGTAACAGCATTCTATAGAATCCCATCCAGTTCTTTACAGTTTATCACTACCAGTAACAGCATTCTCATAGAATCCCATCAGTTCTTTACAGTTTATCACTACCAGTAACATCATTCTATGAATCCCCATCAGTTCTTCACAGTTTATCACTACCAGTAACAGCATTCTATAGAATCCCATCGGTTCTTCTACAGTTTATCACTACCAGTAACATCATTCTATAGAATCCCAACAGTTCTTTTACAGATTATCACTACCAGTAACATCATTCTATGAATCCCATCTGCTTCTTCACAGTTTATCACTACCATAACAGCATTCTATAGAATCCCTCAGTTCTTTTACAGTGATTATCACTACCAGTAAGCAGCATTATATAGAATCCCATCAGTTCCTTGCACGTTTATCCTACCAGTAACATCATTCTATAGAATCCCATCAGTTCTTTACAGTTCATATCACTACCAGTAAGCAGCATTCTTAGAATCCCATCAGTTCTTTACAGTTTATCACTACCAGTAACAGCATTCTATAGAATCCCATCAGTTCTTTACAGTTTATCACTACCAGTAACATGCATTCTATGAATCCCATCAATTCTTTACAGTTCAGCACTTTTCACCAGTAACAGCATTCTATAGAATCCCATCAGTTCTTTACAGTTTATCACTACCAATTACACATTCTTGTAGAATCCCATCAGTTCTTTACAGTTCAGCACTACCAGTAACAGCATTCTATAGAATCCCAATCAGTTCTTTACAGTTTATCACTACCAGTAACAGCATTCTAGAATCCCATCAGTTCTTTTACAGGGTTTTATCACTACCAGTAACAGCATTCTATAGAATCCCATCAGTTCTTTACAGTTTATCACTACCAGTAACATCATTCTATAGAATCCCATCAGTTCTTGGCCAGTTTATCACTTACCGTAACATCATTCTATAGAATCCCATCAGTTCTTTACAGTTTATCACTACCAGTGACATCATTCTATAGAATCCCATCAGTTCTTAACAGTTTAGCACTACCAGGGGCAATAACAGCAGCATTCTATAGAATCCCATCAGTTCTTTACAGTTTCTCACTACCAGTAACAGCATTCTATAGAATCCCATCAGTTCTTTACAGTTTAGCACTACCAGTAACAGACATTCTATGAATCCCATCAGTTCTTTACAGTTCTATCACTACCAGCTAACATCATTCATAGAATCCCATCAGTTCTTTACAAAGTTTATCACTACCAAGTAACACTTCATTCTATCGAATCCCATCGGTTCTTTACAGTTTACTCACTACCAGTAACAGCATTATATAGAATCCCATCAGTTCTTTTGGCAGTTCATCACTACCAGTAACATCATTCTATAGAATCCCACTTTCAATTCTTTACAGTTTATCGCTACAGTAACATCATTCTGTAAACTTTCCCATGTTCTTTCAGTTTATCACTACCAGTAACATCCTTCTATAGAACCCATCAGTTCTTTACAAAGTTTATCACTACCAAGTAACACTTTTCATTCTATAGAATCCCATCAGTTCTTTACAGTTTATCACTACCAGTAAAACGTCATTCTATAGAATCCCATCAGTTCTTTACAGTTTATCACTACCAGGTAACAGCATCTCCTATAGAATCCCATCAGTTCTTTACATCTCATCACTACCAGTAACATTGCATTCAATAGAATCCCATCAGTTCTTTTACAAACAGTTCATCACTTCCAGTTACAGCATTTTATAGAATCCTGACTTCGTTCTTTACAGTTTATCACTACCAATAACAGCATCTTCTATAGAATCCCAGTTCAAGGTTCTTTAGCAGTTCAGCACTACCAGGAACAGCATTCTATGAATCCATCAGTTCTTTGGGTTTATCACTACCAGTAACAGCATTCTATAGAATCCATCACAGTTTTTTGCAGTTTATCACTACCAGTAACACATTCTATAGAATCCCATCAGTTCTTTACAGTTTATCACTACCAGTAACATCATCATATCCAGAATCCCATTCAGTTCTTCGCAGTTTATCACTACCAGACTTACAGCTTCTATAGAATCCCCATCAGTTCTTTACAGTTTATCACTACCAGTAACATCATTCTATAGAATCCCATCAGTTCTTTGCTATGTATCACTCAGTAACATCAATTCTATAGAATCCCATCAGTTCTTCACGGTTTATCACTACCAGTAACATCATTCTATAGAATCCCATCATTCTTTACATTTTATCACTACCAGTAACAGAATTATATAGAATCCCAATCGGTTCTTACAGTTATCACTACCAGTAACAGCATTCTATAGAGGTCCCTCAGTTCTTTACAGTTCATCACTACCGAGTAATCAGCATTCTTAGAATCACTCAGTTCTTTTACCGTTTATCACTACCAGTACGCTTCCTATAGAATCCCATCAGTTCTTTACAGTTTATCACTACAGTAACAGCATTCTATGAATCCATCAGTTCTTTTACAATTAGTATCACTACCACATAACAGCATTCTATAGAATCCCACTCAGTTCTTTAGCAGTTCACAGCACTTCCAGTAACAGCATTCTATAGAATCCCATCAGTTCTTTACAGTTTATCACTACCAGTAACAGCATTCTATAGAATCCCATCAGTTCTCTAACAGTTTATCACTACCAGTAACAGCATTCTATAGAATCCCATCAGTTCTTAACAGACTATTTATCACTACCAGTAACGTTATTCTATAGAATCCATCAGTTCTTTACAGTTCATCACTACCAGGCAAATAACGGCATTCTAGTAGAATCCCATCAGTTCTTCACAGTTTATCACACCAGTAACAGCATTTCTATAGGATCCCCCATCAATTCTTTAGCGTTTATCACTCAGTAACTCATTCTATCTAGAATCCCATCAGTTCTTAACAGTTTATCACTACCAGTAACATCATTCTATAGAATCCCATCAGTTCTTTACAGTTTATCACTACCGGTAACATCATTCCTTGAAATCCCATCAGTTCTTAACAGTTTATCACTACCAGTAACAACATTCTATAGAATCCCATCGTTGCCTTTACAGTTTATCACTACCAGTAACACTCATTCTATAGAATCCCATCAGTTCTTTACAGTTATCAAGCTACCAGTAACAGCATTCTACTGAATCCCACTCAGTTCTTTACAGTTTATCACTACCAGTGAACAGCATTCTAGAATCCCATCAGTTCTTAACACACAGTTTATCACTACCAGTAACAGCATTCTATAGAATCCCATCAGTTCTTTACAGTTCATCACTACCAGGCAACATGTCATTCTATAGAATCCCATCAGTTCTTTACAGTTTATCACTACCAGTGCAACAGCCTTCTACTTAGAATCCCATCAGTTCTTAACAGTTTATCACTACCAGTGCACAGAATTCTATAGAATCCCATCAGTTCTTTTTTGGCAGTTTATCACTACCAGTAACATCATATCTATAGAATCCCATCAATTCTTTTTTCAGTTTATCACTACCAGTAACAGCACTTCTATAGAATCCCATCAGTTCTTTTACAGTTCGTCACTACCAGTAACGCATTCTATAGAATCCCATCAGTTCTTTGACAGTTTAGTTCACTACCAGTCACAGCATTCTATAGAATCCCATCAGTTCTTTACAGTTTATCACTACCAGTAACATCATTCTATAGAATCCCATCGGGGTTCTTTTAAAAGACAGTTTAGCAACTACCAGTAACGTCTTCTTAAATCCCATTCAGTTCTTTTGCAGTTTTATCACTACCGTAACATCATTCTATAGATCTCCATCGTTTCTTTACAGTTCATCACTACCAGTGGCATCTTCTTGAATCCTCAGTTCTTTTCAGTTTTATCCCTACCAGTAACATCATTCTGTAGAATCCATCAGTCCCTTTACGTTTATCACTACCGTAAAGCATCATTCTGTAAATCCCATCGATTTCTTTACAGTTTATCACTACGCCAGTAACATCATTCTATGAATCACAGTCAGTTCTTTACAGTTTATCACTACCAGTAACATCATTCTATAGGAATCCCATCAGAATTCTTTGCAGTTTATCCTACCAGTAACAAAGCATTCTATACGAATCCCATCAGTTCTTTACAGTTTATCACTACCAGTACACAGCATTCTAGAGTAGAATCCCATCAGTTCTTAACAGTTTATCACTGCCAGTAACAGCATTCATAGAATCCCATCAGTTCTTAACAGTTCAGCACTACACAGTAACAGCATTCTATATAGAATCCCATCAGTTCTTTACAGTTTATCACTACTAGTGCAACAGCATTCTATAGAATCCCCATCAGTTCTTTATGTCATCGAATTCTGCCGAGGCTGCTCCTCCTCCTTGTACGAGCAGGCGTCGCGTGCCTCCCGGAGTACTAAGCTGCCACCGAACTTTGTTCTGTGTGGCTGATTGCTTTTGTCTGTCTGTCAAGCACCTGTGTCCAATTGTTTATTGATCACCTGTCTCTATAAGTTCTGTCTGTTTTGCTTAGTAGGATTGTGTTTGTTGTTCACCTGTCGTAGTGCTGCGTGGTTTCGTTTCTTTGTTTTCTGTTTTAGTGTTTTACGCTTTTTGCGTAATGCTCGCCTCTGTGTTTTTGCGAGGCAGGTTGTTTACCGTTTCCTTGTTGGATTTTGCCAGTAAACTCTGTTGGACTGAGCCTCGGTGTCCTGCGCCTTGACTTCCACCCTACATACACCTCACCTCTTGACAGAACAACACACCATCATTAGTCAGCAGGAGCAGGTGGCGGCACCCAGGTTGCTGGAGGAGCAGTTACATTATCAAGACATCTTGTTCCAGTAACCGAGGCCGCCCTTGTCGAGGTCAGTCCAACAAGATGAGTCCTACGAGGGCTGCCCACGTCACCACGATCCCATCACCAATAACGACCAGTCCTCCTCTCTCAGCACCGGAACCCGGTGGCATTCGGCTCTCGCTCCCGAAAGAAGGCATTGTCTTCTGTGCAGCCGGGTGTCTGGGGTTTCCCTCCTGCAGATGGAACCATACCATGAGCTACTATACACCCAGCGCCCTCGGATACGAGAGCTCGCCGCCCTCATCCTCCTGTCTATCCGGGGCGTTGGAATGGCCAACGCCCGAAGTGGGAGAGAGAATGACGCAAGCTACCATCACCTCGCTGAGTTCTCCCGCCGCTTCCGGGCAGTCTTGATCACCCACCTGAAGGGAAGGCGGCGGGGACGTCTGTTCACCACCTCCGACAGGAGGGTAAGAGGAGCGCACAGGAGTTCGCACTCGGGAGTTCCGGGACGTTAGCTGCGGATGCGGGATGGAGTCGAGGCCTCACCGACCAGTATCGTTAGCCAGAGGAGGACGTTCAAGTGCGTGGCTGGCCTGCAGGACACCAACCTATCGCTTCGACCAGCTGGTGGACATCTCCATCAGGCTTGACACCCTGCTAACCAGCCCGCGGACGTCCAAATCGTCTTCCATCCTCAGCAAACCTCTGAGCCAATTCGCCATGGAGCTCGGGGTGCTGGCTAGATAGAGAGGAGGAGGGAGAACCCGAGAGGGGCCAATCTGCAGACCCAACTGTGGCCGTGGAGGACACACACCGGCCAGGTGCTGGGGAGGGTCTTCTGAGAGAGGGGACAACAGGTCACGCACTGGGGAGAGTCATTGTCACTTGGTGAGTAGGCGCCCCACTTACTAGAGCTCTCTGTTGGTCACATGAGCATTCTGTCGTTTTCCACACGTCACCTCATTCCCAGCACATAAGGCGCCTTCAAGCAGATTCAGGCGCAGCTGGGAACTTTATTGATCGGGCATTTTGTAAAGCTGGGTTAAATTCCCCTTCGCCGGTTAGAAGTTCCATTCCCTGTCCGCGTTAGCAGCCGGCCCGTTGGGGTCGGGGTCTATCGAAGTCCGGCACCGCTGGCGATGACTACCATGGGGTCTGCGAGGGGGTCTTCAGTTCTATCTGATGACTCTCCTGCGTACTGTGGTGTTGGGCTTCCTGTTGCCTTTGCGATCCTACATAGGCGTGGCAACAGAGGGCTCTTGTGGGTGGTCTCCCGGTGTGTGGGGAGATGTCTAGGTGTTTCCATAGGGGGCGACCTAGTGCCCAGTTGCTCGCGCATCTCCCCAGATGAGGATTTAGCACTAGCGTTTAGCACTCAGAGCAGCACGGCTACCTCCTCAGAACTGGTGGACTGTGCGATAAATCTCCAGGGACCGGAGAATTTTCCCAGGAGTCGTGTGTATCCCCTGTCTCAAGAGCGTAGACGGCTAGGTGGAGACTTACTAGCCGAGTCCTTGGCACAGGGATACATACGGCCCTCTACTCTCGGTTTCCTCGAGTTTCTTCTTTGTGAAGAAAGAAGGACGATTCCGTGTATTGATTACCGTATTCTCGAATCGGGATCACAGTAAAATGCAGTTACCCACTTCCACGATTGCGACGATGAGCTGATCATAGCGGGTAGCGTTTCTTCACAAAGTGGATCTCAGGAAGTGAGTACAATTTGAATTCGCATTAAGGGGGGGATGAATGGGAAAACAGCATTTAGCACCTCACCTCGGGTCGTCTGGTATCTCGTCAGCCGTATGGGTTAATGATATCTTCAGTCTTCCAATCCTTTATTGATGAGATTTTCCGGGACATGCTGGGCAGGGGGTGTAGTGTGGGGTGTGCATTGACGACATTCTCAGTGTATTCTTCTCACAAGAGCGAGACATGTGGCCCAGGTGCTGCGAGTATGAGACGACTGTTGGACATGACTTGTGGATCAAGGCAGAGAAAGCCTGTTCTTCCAGGAGATCCGTCCCTCCTTTTTGGGGGTTCGGTTGTCGCGTCTGGCGTGAGAGTTAGAGGTAGATCATACAAAGGGGTATCAGCTTCTTGCAAACTCCAACCACCGTAGAGGTGCGGTTCTATGGGTTTTGCTAATTACGCTTCCAGAGTTGCTCAGGTTTGGACAGGTTGCAGTTCCCATTACGTCCCTGCTAAGGCATGGGGGTCCGTGCGCTTTTTTGCGGTGGTGTGAGGCGGACAAGGGCATTTGCGCTGGCCACAGAACCTGTTCGGCTTCGCCATTTGTGCTGGCACATCCGGATCCCTCTTTGCCTTTCCAGGTAGAGGTGGACGCGTCCGAGACCGCATTGGGGCAGTCCTGTCACAACGGTCCTGCACCGCCACGTGAAACTCAAGCCGCCCTCAGTGTTTCCTCCAAGAAGCTCTACGCTCGGCGGAGCGCAATTAAGGACGTTGGGACCAGGGAGCTGTTAGCTGTAGTCCAGGCCCTCCTAGAAGGTGTGTGGGAGAGGCATTGGCTTGAGGGGCGTCGCCACCTTTTCTCATTCTGACTGATCACCGCAACCTGGAGTACATCCGGGGCAGCTGGGAGATTGAACCCTCGTCAGGGCTAGGTGGAACATGTTCCTAACCCGGTTTGTGTTGGTGATCACATACATCCCTGGGTCCCAGAACGGATGGTGCAGTTTGTCCCGACAGTATGAACGGAGGAGAGGTCCTTGAGCCTACGATACCGAGTCTTGTCTGGTGGCTCCGGTGGTTGGGAGGCGATGCGGAATCGAGCGGGCGCTGCGTCCCCGACCCTACTCCCCAGTTCACTGTGGGGCATGACGTTCCGGCTCGAGGTTCGTGATCGGGCTTATTTCGGTGGGCTCATACATCACCCTCCTCTGGACATCCTGGTATTGGTGGGACGGTGCACTGCCTTGAAGCGTGAAATACTGGTCGTGCACGGTAGCCGGGATGTGAGGGTTTATGTCTCCACTCCTGCTCAAAAAACAGTGTAAGGGGGCCCTAAGGCACTCCGGGACATTTGCCAAGGGTAAAGATTACATCCTCTGCCCGTTCCACAACCACCATGGTCCCAACCTATCTGGTAGATTTGTGACCGATCTACCCCCTTCCCAGGGTAATACTACCATTTTGGGTCGTTGTGGATCGGTTTTTCTGGGCCTGTCGTCTCACTCCTGCCGGGTCTCCTACTGCCCTACATAGACCGCGAGGCCCTCCTTTTACCCGTGTTCCGGCACCTGTGGGGTCCCCTGAGGGATATTGTGTCCGACCGAGGTCCCCGGGTTCACCTCCAGAGTCTGGGGGCTTTTAAGTATGGAACGCCTGGGGGTCTCTGCGGTTAGCCTTACCTCGGGTACCCACCCAGGGAGAGCAATGGGCAGGTTGAACGTGTTAACCAGGATGTGGGTAGGTTTTTGAGTGGCCTGTGCCGGGACCCGGAGTGGTCGAGTATCCCCTGGGCAGAGATGGCCCGGAACTCTCTCCGCCACGCCAATTCCTCCACCGGATTAACACCTTTCCAGTGTATTTTAGGGTATCAGCGGTCCTGGCAACGTGTACGAGACCAGACCGAAGCCCTCCAAGTGGACGAATGGATTCGGGCGCTCCAGAAGAACGTGGGACGCTCCTGTCCATCCCGTGCCGCATCCATCAACAAGAAGCGACGCCGTCGCCACCGCAGTGGAGGGGCCGTGTACGCACCGGGAGATGGGTCTGGCTCACCGCGACTCGAAACCTGCCCCTCCGCCTGCCCGCAGGCCGGAAGCTGGGTTGGTTTGTGGGGGGCCCTTCAAAGTCCCTGAGGAAGATTGAAACGAGGTGTGTTCCAGATTACAACTGCCTATTGAGTCCAAAAATATATACCCCTCGTTTGTGTCTCTTCTCGGTGTGGTAGCTGGTCCACTCCAAGAGAGGAGATAGGAGACCCTCCACCCCTTTGGACATCGAGGGCACCGTGCGACAGGGTCCCGGACGTTGGACTCCGAGGCGCCGGAGGAGTGGTCTTCCAGTATCTCGTGGGAGTGGGAGGGGTACAAACGGTCCCTGGGTGCCCACGAGAGGACATCCTCGATCCATCCCTCCTGGACTGAGTTCCACCGTGGGCATCCCACGCGCCCGGCGGGTCCCGTCCTCCTGGCCGTCCCCGAGGCCGGGTCGTGCCGGCTGGAGCCGCACGTCAAGAATACATTGTCCGGATTCTGCCGGGCTGCTCCTCCTCCTTGTACCAGCAGGCATCGGCACGTCGCCGTCCCGAGTTATAGCTGCCACCGATCTTTTTTCTGTGTGTGTTGCATTATGGTCTGTCTGTCGCACCTGTGTCCAAATTGTTTATTGATCACCTGTCCTGTCAAGTTCTGTCTGTTTTGCTTAGTAGGATTGGCTGTGTTGTTGTATAATCGCCGTAGTGCTCGTGTTTCGTTCTTGTTTTCTGTTTTGTGTTTCTGCTTTTTGTGCTAAAGCCGCTCTGTGTTCTTTTGAGGCAGGTTGTTCTCGTTTCCTTTTTTAATTGAGTAAACTCTGTTGGACTGAGCCTCGAAGTGTCTGCTTGACTTCCACCCTTCACCACCTCACCTCTTGACACTTTACAGTTTATCACTACCAGTCGCATTCTATA
>NW_025538474.1:0-19161 GCF_020615455.1 Coregonus clupeaformis | reverse complement strand
CTGTATCCGTAACGCTCCCACTCCTAAAAAGAGCAAAACCACAATGGTTTGCGACACACGCACTCACTCACAACACCCAAAAATCAAAGATCAAAGCAGCATCCTGACGGGATAACAAAAAAACCTAGATCTTTAAACACGAGACAAACATCTGCCAACACATTATCCAACCCCTTTTTTGTGGGGATCTCCAAATTATAATTTTGCAGACCACAAGTGCCTAACATAAGGGGGCGTTGGTTCTGGTTGTACATCCGGTGGAGAAAAAACTAAGGGCTTATGGTCAGCATACACTATTACTGGTAATGCACTGGAACCAACATAAACTTCAAAGTACTGGCAGAGCTAACAACAAAGCTAGAGCTTTTGTTCAATGGTGGAATAGTTTGTCTGACATTTGTTAAACTCCGTGAAAAAATAACAGACAGGATGGTCCGCTCCACTTGGTCCTGCTGCAGTAGAACAGCACCAGCACCTCTGGCACTTGCACCTACCTCCAGTTTAAACGGTCGCTCAAAATCTGGACAGCAAGAACAGGAGTACTACATAAGAGTGCTTTTGGCAGTGCTGGAAAGCAGTACGACAACTTCAGACCATACACATTTTCTCGCCGGACTGAGCAAAAATGGAGCAACTACCGCAGAATTGTTTTTACAGAAAACTACGGTAGTAGCCAAACCATCCCTAAAAAACGGCGCGTAGCTCTCTTCTGGTGGTAGGAACGGGAAATGCACTTATAAGCTGAGGACCTTGGCATCTAGAGGGCGCAGACCTGACCATGGCCTCGACCTGTTTACCGAGAGATAAGTAACAGTGGCCTTCCCGAACTCGCACTTTGCTAAGCAGCTAGGAGCGGCTGCCAGACGTTCACACACTACCTTAGAGTGTTAACATGATCAGCACCACTCAGTTGAACAAATTACCAGATCATCAAGGTAAGCACTACAATCAGGAACTCCAGCCAAAGTTAACCAGGCGTTGGAAAGTGGCTGGTGCATTCCGTATCCAAATGCCATGAAGCATATTGTAGGAAGTGATCTGGGGGTCACAAAGGCAGAGATGTCGGAGGCACGTGAGGTTAATGCACCCGCCGGTAACCTTTAGAAGATCTAGCTTGGTTACATAAGTAGCAAAGCACCAACAGTATCAATACAGTCATCCAGTCTGGGTAACGGGAACGCGGTCGGGCACTGTGACAGCATTGACCTTCCGGGAGATAGTCCGCACATAACCTGGATGTCCCATCAGGTTTAGGGAATCCAGAAATGCGCGGAGAACTCCTAGGACTTGAACTTGGCATAGCCAGGATATTCTCCAGCAAATAACCGACCTCATCCCTCATTATCTTTCTTTAAGAGACGTTGACACGATAAGCATGTCGCTTGATAGGTGCAGCGCTTCCAACATTAATGTCATGTTCTAACACATTTGGTGCATGTAGGAACATAATTAAAAAGACATGGAAAGCAGCGAACTCACAATATCATCTGACTCTCCGTCGCTAAACCGGGGGAATCAGGCCTGACGGGAGAGAACAGCAGCATCTCGGAATTGGGCAATCTAGCACACTGCTGCTGGAGTATTGCGCAACTCCAAACCATCTCTGTCCACATTAATAACATGACCCCACTACCCGCAGCAGCAATAGAGACAGCCGACTCGGCCAGTTTCTCTGGACTGTCTATCTGAGTGACGGGTCTGGTGTGGTATGTCTTCAACATGTTAACGTGGCACACACGAGATTGGCGTTTTCTATCAGGAGTCTGTATCACGTAGTCAGCTTCACTTAGTTTTTTTCAATTACAAAGACCAGAGAAACGTGCTGACAATGGACGTCTGGGGCACAGGCAACAATACAAGAACTGGTCACCTGGCTGCAGTGAAACGAGAAACAGCTGGGCGTCATAGTGCCGCTTTCATCCGTTGAGAAGCAGGCGCCTTTGCTAGAGCACAGGCACCATGTAGGCGCCACAAAAGCGACCAACGTAGTCCAACATATTTTCTCTTTCACACACAACTCGAGATAAAAACTGATCTTAAGGACTTTCATAGGGATTCCTCTCATGGTGTGGGTCCAAACACCAGTTCAGCTGGGCTGGAACCCTAAGGATTCCTGTACTGTCTCACGGACAGCAAACAAAACTAGAGGAACCCTCATCCCAACCCTTCTCAGATTCCAGGCAATATTTACGGAGCATAGACTTCAGTGTCTGATGCCAACGCCAAGCGCACCCTGAGAGACTCTGGGTGATATGCGCTTGATACGGTGTGTAACTGACAAGGATTTTAACACTTGTTTGAAAAGTTTAGAAAGGAAATTGCACCCTGATCAGTTTGTATCACCTTAGGTAACCCAAAAGCTGAGAAGAATTTGATCAACGCTTTTACTCACCAACGGAGCAGTAATCCTTCGCAGAGGAATGGCCTCTGGGTACCTGGTGGCCACACACATAATCGCCAACAGAAACTGGTTACCAGATTTTGTCTTTGGTAATGGTCCAACACAATCAACCATCACATGTTCGAATGGTTCACCATGGCAGGTATGGGACAAAGAGGCGCGGGAGGAATAACCTGGTTCGGTTTCCCAGTTACCTGACAGGTGTGGCAAGTCCGACAGAACTGAGCCACATCTTGTTTTAAACCAGGCCAAAAGAAATGTCGCAAAACTCGATCATAAGTCTTGGTGACTCCCAGGTGTCCGGACCACTGGTGATCATGAGCGAGGGATAAACATTTTGTCGAAAGGCTGTAGGAATCACTATTTGCTAAACAGCATTCCAACCCCGCCAAAGGCGCCAACATGGGATGTCCATTTACGCATGAGGAGATTACCATCAATGAAGTGGGTGCCATGTTTTTCTTTTAGCTCCTCCTCTGAGACAACACTAGAAAAACATGTAGCCAGGCTAATGTCAACCTTCTGCTTAGCGATCAGCTGCTCACGAGTGACTGGTAACTGTATTGCTTCAGCAACAAGTTCCACATCCTTCTTCCTTTCTCTGGGCTGTTGGTCAGACTTGCACCAGCCTACCAGAGGTAGCACCCGAACTATCTTCTGGGTCACACTCTCTGAATAGAATCGTGTTCTAACAAATCTATCACTTCACCCGAACTTTGTCGTGCTTTGAGCACGTGTGACAAGCACAAGCGGGGGAACACATCTGAGATAACCCTGTGCCAGCTCCTCGGAGAGAGACTGGTCACTTTATCCAATACCTCCAATACGGGTATCACCTTCTCCGGCAATATCTTTGCCCATTATAAATGTCACACCTTTTACTGGCAACATAGGACGTACTCCAACTCTGAACAATCCACTGACTAACTCAGAGTGTACGTTCACAAAGTGCAATGGCACTGGGACGAATCCCATTTCAATTCCTTGTACTAACATACTGGGGCTGCAGGTAGCTTAGTGGTTAAGAGCGTTGTGCCAGTAACCGAAAGGTCGCTGGTTCAATCCCCTGAGCAGGTGAAGTCTGTCGATGTGCCCTTGAGCAAGGCACTTAACCTAATTGTCCTGTAAGTCGCGTCTGGATAAGAGCGCCTGCTAAATTACTAAAATGTAATGTAAATGTAATATGTATTATTGGGACAAGGGCAAGCACATCAGATAGTATGAACGAAGCCGCACCGGTATCTCTGAGGATTCTAACTCGACGCTGAGACGCTTCTCGGTTCTGGATATGGAAACAAACCCCTCAAAATGAACGGTTCGTAACCGTGATCGGGACTGTGACTTTCAAACCACATTCACTATAAGGCCTCTGTCCTGATTCCGCCCCTACAACCGCATTTAATCAGCCCAACACCCGCTAAGGCGTGCTGGAGGCATCCCTGTTTGCGCTTTAGCAGAAAGCAATCATTAACCATATGACCCACCTTATGACAATAGAAACAGTGACGCACATCTTTTGGGCGTGCTGATGTACTGCTGGTCGACTAGGACTAAAAGTTAGCAACTCTGCGGCCCTGCTCTCCGTATTTGCGAAAAACCGCTCTTAGGCGCGTCAACACAAACTCGTCTGCCAATACAGACGCTTCCGACAGTGAGGATATTTCTGTTCTCAGATAAACTACAATGCGGGTAAGCAATTTTTAACTCTTCTAACAAGATTAACTACCGTAGAGAGTTAAAAATCAGTTCCCTTAATAGCAGTTTCTGTGCCATTTGTCAAACAATTTCCTTTGTCTCTAGCAAACTCCACAAAGTCTGAGTAGGAGACTTTTTATGAGACCTAAATCTCTGTCGATATGCCTCAGGAACAAGCTCATAGGCACGAAGAACAGTAGCTTTGACCACGCCATAATTCAAGCTGTCTTCAAGAGGTAGCGCTGACAAGAACCTCTTGGGCTTTAAATGTTAATTTACACTGGAAGTAATAGGCACCATACCTCTTCGGGCATTTCCAATGCTACCGCTATATCGCTCAAAAAACACTGAAACAGGAATCAAAACCTCTGACTCCCTAAACACAGTACCAAGGTGATCTGTCTACTAATATCAAAAGTAGCAGACGACACAGCTGGTGAGGATGGCTTAATAGCAGCAGGCAGTAGTGTGAGCAGAGACTAACCTGTTGTTTCTGCCTCCAGTTCCATTTCACGCATCTCCAGTTCCATCTTACGCGTCTCCAGTTCTTGATCAAGCCTACGCGCCTCCAGTTCTGCCTCTAGCTTACGCACTGTTCCTGTTCTACCTCTAGCTTACGCATTTCCAGCTTGTCTTGCCTGATTTGTGCCCGCTTTCCGCCTCCATTTGGAGCAGTGTCGAGCGGACATCCATCCCAGCATCACTGTCGGACAGTGGGAGAGTGGGTCAAAACGAGGCAATGTGGCTGGAGCCTTAGCCGCGCCCTCAGACACCGACGGGCTTACAGGAGCAGCAACCACATCCCTACAGGGAGTAGCAGGCTCAGGCGAAGCGTAACTCAAGCACTCGCTGCTCAATAATATCTCTAACACTGCACTCCTAACTTCTGCTTTCACTAAAACCCTTGATATGGGTATAGAAAAGTGGTCAGCCAAAGCCTGTAGATCCACTCCACGGCAATTCTCAAAAACCTCCCACGTAGGGTTTTCCAAAAAATGCATCCAACTCAAAAGTAGCCATCCTAAACTAACACGAACTGCACAAATACTGAACAAAAAAAACAGTTAGTTACAGCTGCGAAGCTTCAACACTGAACCAGACATTACACTAATTTGCACTGAGTAACACGGTATCAATGAGAATTATCCCGGACAACCCACTTTATGTTACGAACCCCGTGGGCTTTAAACGCCTAGGGTGGATGGACAAGAGACCCGTAACATAATTCATGCAAATTAGAATCGTGACATGGAACAGTGAGAACAAAACTACAACATAAACTACCGGCAAACATAAAAGGTTTATTTTTGAACACACGGTAAAGGTTTGGGGAAAAGGGAGCTGGAGCAGGACCCAAGAAACGAAACAATAGTGTTAAACACTCCCCAAACTGATCTTGCCTGCCTCAAGAACCGCTAAGCTACTGCTAATCATACAAAAAATTACAGTGGGTGGTCCGCTCCAGGTCTAACTAATGTTTTTAGACAGTTTTCTTCCCATAGGGCAACTTGCTTAAATTACCCCTTTTCCCAGAAACACACAAAGTTACCAAACAGAGTAAACCAGCAAATGAGTGCGAGTACACAAAACACAGGACACACACAGTATCCATACTCACAACACGGGAACTAGTCTCTAACAACAAACACAACTGACCGAGCTTTTAAACAATGGGATGTGTGATTGAAAAACCAGAAACAGGTGGTGCAATGCAGAGGAATGTCCACTGATTGGATCGCACCCCAGCAATCAGCAGACACCCCAACGACCACCAATCAGGAACATACAGGACATGCCTGGGAATAGGGCAGAAGGAGAGGAAAAAACACAAAAGACACAGGATACCTGTATCCGTAGGCAGAGAGCGAGAAAGATCGGAGGGAGAGGGAGAGAGATCGAGGGGGAGGGAGAGAGATCGGGAGGGGGAGGGGAGAGAGATCGGGAGGGGGAGGGAGAGAGATCGGGGGGGGGAGAGATCGGGAGGGGGTGGGAGAGAGCAAGAGAGAATTGAGAGAGGAGAGCGAGAGGGCAAGAGGATTGAGAGAGGGAGAGAGATTGAGAGGGAGAGATAGATTGAGCGAGAGAGAGAGAGAGAAACAAGAGAAAGCTGACCAGGAGATTTAGGGAAGGAGAAAAGGAGAGAGGAGGAGAGAAATATCTGAAAGAGAGAGGGAGATAAAGAAAACGCGTTGCTACACTGACATAAAGAAAACGGTAACTACACCTGACATAAAGAAAACAGATAACTACACCTCACATAAAGAAAACAGATAACTACACCCGACATAAAGAAAAACAGGTAACTACACCTGACATAAAGAAAACGGGTAACTACACCTGACATAAAGAAAAACGGGTAACTACACCCGACATAAAGAAAACGGTAACTAACGACATAAAAGAAAAACAGGTAACTACACCTGAGCATAAAGAAAACAGGTAACTAACACCCGACATAAAGAAAACGGGTAACTACACTCGACATAAAGAAAACGGGTAACTACACCTGACATAAAGAAAACGGGTAAACTAACACCTGACATAAAAGAAAACCGCTAACTACACCTGACATAAAGAAAACGGGTAACTACACCTGACATAAAGAAAACGGGTAACTACACCCGACATAAAGAAAACAGGTAACTACACCTGGACATAAAGAAAACGGGTAACTACACCTGACATAAAGAAAACGGGTAACTACACCTGACAAAGAAAACGGGTAACTACACCTGACATAAAGAAAACAGGTAACTACACCTGACATAAAGAAAACGGGTAACTACACCTGACATAAAGAAAAACGGTAACTACACCCGACATAAAGAAAACGGGTAACTACACTGACATAAAGAAAAACGGGTAACTACACCCGACAAAGAAAAACGGGTAACTACACCCGACATAAAGAAAACGGGTAACTACACCTGACATAAAGAAAACGGGTAACTACATCCTGACATAAAGAAAACGGGTAACTAAACCTGACAAAGAAAAACGGGTAACTAAACCTGACAAAGAAAAACGGGTAACTACACCTGGACATAAAGAAAACGGGTAAGTACACCTGACATACAGAAAAACGGTAACTACACCTGACATAAAGAAAACGGGTAACTAAACCTGACATAAAGAAAACGGGTAAATACGCCTGACAAAGAAAACGGCTAACTACACCTGACATAGAAAAACATTTGCTTAGCAATGTAAACATATGTTTCCCAATAAAACCCTTGAATTGAATAAAGAAAACAGGAACCAAACAAGAGCCAACAGAGGTAGAGAATACAGAGAGCGCGAAAAAAAGCACGATCAAATAAGAGCTAGAAAGAGGGAGGTAGATAAAGTAGGGAAAATTGTGAAAGTGACAGATCAAATGAAAGAGGGGTAGAAAGACAGAGGAACAGAGAAAAAGGGGAAGGGAGAGGGAGAGGTTAGAGAGAGGTAGAGGTAGAGAGAGGCAGAGAGAGAGGTAGAGGTAGAGAGAGGAGGGAGGTAGAGGTAGCGAGAGGTAGAGGTGAGAGAGAGGTAGAGGTAGTAGAGTAGAGGTAGAGAGAGGTAGGGTAGAGGAGAGGAGGATAGAGAGGGTAGAGGTAGCGAGAGGTAGAGGTAGAGAGAGGTAGAGGTAGAGTAGAGGTAGAGGTAGAGAGAGGTAGAGGTAGACAGTAGAGTGAGGAGGTAGAGGTAGAGGAAGAGGTAGAGGTAGAGAGAGGTAGAGGTAGAGGAGGTAGAGAGAGGTAGAGAGAGGTAGAGAGAGGTAGAGAGAGGTAGAGGTAGAGAGAGGTGGAGAGAGGTAGAGGTAGAGAGAGGTAGAGAGAGGTAGAGGTAGAGAGAGGTTAGAGAGAGGTAGAGGAGAGAGAGGTGGGAGGTAGAGGCAGGAGAGAGGGTAGAGGTAGCGCGGGTAGAGGTAGAGAGAGGTAGAGGTAGAGAGAGGTTGAGAGAGGTAGAGGTAGCGAGAGGTAGAGAGAGGTAGAGGTAGAGAGAGGTGGAGAGAGGTAGAGGTAGAGAGAGGTAGAGGTAGAGAGAGGTGGAGAGAGGTAGAGGTAGAGAGAGGTAGAGGTAGAGTTAGAGAGAGGTAGCGTGAGGTAGCGAGAGGTAGAGGTAGAGAGGGAGAGGTAGATGTAGAGAGAGGTAGAGGTAGAGTTAGAGAGAGGTGGAGAGAGGTAGAGAGGGTAAAGCTAGAGTAGAGTAGAGAGGAGGTAGGTAGAGGTAGGAGAGAGAGGTAGGAGAGGTAGAGGTAGCGGTAGAGGTAGAGGTAGAGGTAGAGAGAGGGGAGAGGTAGAGAGAGTGTAGAGGACAAGACATAAATACACTACGGAAAAGAAGGAACAGCATGTCAGAAATCAGCTCAATGTGATTGAAGAATCCATAGACTCTAAACACCACTTCTGGGAAAATTGGAAAACACTAAACAAACAAACAACACGAAAGAGCTATCTATCCAAAAACGGAGATGTATGGGTAAACCACTTCTCCAATCTTTTTGGCCCTATAACAGAGAACAAAACAGCAAAAAAAATACATGATCAAAATGCACATCTTAGAATCAACTACTAAAGACTACCAGAACCCACTGGATTCTCCAATTACATTGAATGAACTAAGCAGGACAAAATACAAACCCTCCAACCAAAAAGTCCTGTGGTGTTGATGGTATCCCCAATGAAATGATAAAATATACAGACCACAAATTTGACCATTAGCCATACTTAAACTCTTTAACATCATCCTTGGCTCTGGCATCTTCCCAATATTTGGAACCAAGGACTGATCATCCCAATCAACAAAAGTGGAGACAAAACCCAATAACTACCGGGGATATGCTCAACAGCAACCTTGGGAAAATCCTCTGCAATATCATTAACAGCAGACTAGTTCATTTCCCCAGTGAAAACAATGTACTGAGCAAATGTCAAATTGGCTTTTAACCAAATTACCGGTCCATGACCACGTATTCACCCTGCACACCCTAATTGACAAACAAACAAACCAAAACAAAGCAAAGTCTTCTCATGCTTTGTTGATTTCAAAAAAGCGTTTGACTCTAATTTGGCACGAGGGTCTGCTATACAAATTGATGGAAAGTGGGGTTGGGGGAAAAACATACAACATTATAAAATCCATGTACACAAACAACAAGTGTGCGAAGGTTAAAATTGGCAAAAAAAAACACACACATTTCTTTCCACAGGGTCGTGGGGTGAGACAGGGATGCAGTTTAAGCCCCACCTCTTCAACATATATATCAACGAATTGTGAGGGCACTAGGAACAGTCTGCAGCACCCGGCCTCACCCTACTAGAATCTGAAGTCAAATGTCTTCTGTTTGCTGATGATCTGGTGCTTCTGTCACCAACCAAGGAGGGGACTACAGCAGCACCTAGATCTTCTGCACAGATTCTGTCAGACCTGGGCCCTGACAGTAAATCTCAGTAAGACACAAATAATGGTGTTCCAAAAAGGTCCAGTTGCCAGGACCACAAATACAAATTCCATCTAGACACCGTTGCCTAGAGCACAAAAAAACGATACATACCTCGAGCCCAAACATCAGCGCCACAGGTAACTTCCACAAAGCTGCGAACGATCTGAGAGACAAGGCAAGAAGGGCCTTCTATGCCATCAAAAGGAACATAAATTTGACATACCAATTAGGATCTGGCTAAAAATACTTGAATCAGTTATAGAACCCATTGCCCTTTATGGTTCTGAGGTCTGGGGTCCGGCTCACCAACCAAGAATTCACAAAATGGGACAAACACCAAATTGAGACTCTGCATGCAGAATTCTGCAAAAACATCCTCTGTGTACAACGTAAAACACCAAATAATGCATGCAGAGCAGAATTAGGCCAATACCCGCAAATTATCAAAATCCAGAAAAGAGCAGTTAAATTCTATAACCACTTAAAAAGGAAGCGATTCCCAAACCTTCCATAACAAAGCCATCACCTACAGAGAGAGATGAACTTGGAGAAGAGTCCCCTATAAGTTTGTCCTGGGGCTCTGTTCACAAACACAAACAGACCCACACAGCCCCAGGACAACAACAACAACAATAACAACAAACAATTAGATCCAACCAAATCATGAGAAAACAAAAGAGAATTACTTGACACATTGGAAAGAAGAAACAAAAAACAGAGCAAACTAGAATTCTCTTTGGCCTAAACAGAGAGTACACAGTGGCAGAATACCTGACCACTGTGACGACCCAAACTTAAGGAAAGCTTTGACTATGTACAGACTCAGTGAGCAATAGCCCTGTTATTGAGAAAGGCCGCTAGGGCAGACCGGGCTCTCAAGAGAAGACAGGCTAATGTGCACACTGCCCACAAATGAGGTGGAAACTGAGCTGCACTTCCTAACCCCTGCCAAATGTATGACCATAGTAGACAATTTCTCCTCAGATTACAGCGATCCACAAAGAATTCGAAAACAAAACCAATTTTGATAAACTCCCTTATCTACTGGGTGAAAAACCACATTGTGCCATCACAGCTGCAAGATTTGTGACATGTTGCCACAAGAAAAGGGGCAACCAGTGAAGAACAAACACCATTGTAAATACAACCCATATTTATGTTTATTTATTTTCCCATTTGTACTTTAACTATTTGCACATTGTTACAACACTGTATATATACATAATATGACATTTGAAATGTCCTTATTCTTTTGGAACTTCTGAGTGTAATGTTTACTGTTAATATTTATTGTTTATTTCACTTTTGTTTACTATCTACTTCACTTGCTTTAGCAATGTTAACACATGTTTCCCATGCCAATAAAGCCCTTCAATTGAATTGAAATTGAATTGAATTGAGAGGTAGAGGTAGAGGGAGGTAGAGGTAGAGGTAGAGAGAGGTAGAGTTAGAGAGAGGTAGAGTTCGAGGTAGAGAGAGGTAGAGGTAGAGAGAGGTAGAGGTAGAGGTAGAGAGAGGTAGAGTTAGAGAGAGGTAGAGTTCGAGGTAGAGAGAGGTAGAGGTAGAGAGAGGTAGAGGTAGAGAGAGGTAGAGGTAGAGAGAGGTAGAGGTAGAGAGAGGTAGAGGTAGAGAGAGGTAGAGGTAGAGAGAGGTAGAGGTAGAGTTAGAGAGAGGTAGAGGAGAGAGAGCGGTGTGTTGTAGAGAGGGAGACAGGGTGGTGTTTCCAGGAGGGCTGTGGAGGTGAGGCTGAGCCTGTGGACAGATGGCCCACATCACCCTGCTGCAGCCTCACACTGACTCAGTGGAGGAGACAGCACACACTCCTTGAACCCAGACACACACTCGAAAATAAACAAATATATATATTGTAGGTAAGGACACACAGACATTACAAACACACACACGGACAGACACACACACACACAAAAGGACGGACAGACACACACACACTGACAGATGCATACACACACAGACACACACACGAATATGAAAAGACACACACGAACAGACACACACGAACAGACACACACACACGAACAGAACCACAAAAATAGGCATCTCAGGCTAGGACATACAGATTAATATCACACTAAGCTTAGACAGATGTAAAACTAAAAACACTTTCAGTTCATTTTAGCTATGTGATCCCCACTCAGACCAAACCATGTTTTGATCTTAGCTATGTGATCCCCACTCAGATCATTACGGGCTTTCTGAGAAATCCAGGCTTTTACAACACTAATGTCACACTAAGCACTTCAGAGTGCTGCCCTCTTGACACGCACGCCCACCCAAACACAGAAGTACAGACCTAGAGAGATGATAAAGACTAGGGCCCTCAAACACACTCTGCCCGGTTATTGGTGTGTGTGTGTGTATACTATATGTATATACACTGTACAGTATATTCATACACACATTGTATTCACGTAGCCAATAAGGCCGAGGGGGTGTGGTATATGGCCAACATACCACGTCAAGGCTATTCTTCGCACGATGCAACACGGAGTGCCTGGATACAGCCGTTAGCCGTGGTATACTGGCCATATACCACAAACCCCTGAGGTGCCTTATTGCTGTTATAAACTGGTTACCAACTTAATTAGAGCAGCAAAAATAAATGTTTTGTCATAATCGTGGTATACGGTCTGATATACCACGGCTGTCAGCCAAACAGCATTCAGGGCTCGAACAACCCAGTTTATAAAAAACCATTAAGAACACCTGCTCTTTCCATGACAGACTGACCTGGTGAATCCAGGTGAAAGCTATGATCCCTTATTGATGTCACTTGTTAAATCCACTTCAATCAGTGTAGATGAAGGGGAGGAGACAAGTTAAAGAAGGATTTTTAAATTTACATTTTAGTCATTTTTAGCAGACGCTCTCTATCCAGAGCGACTTACAGTTAGTGAGTGCATACATAATTTTTTAATTTTTTCATACTGGCCCCCGATGGGAATCGAACCCCACAACTCATGCTCTACCAACTGAGCTACATCCTGCCGGCCATTCCCTCCCTACCCTGGACGACACTGGGCCAATGTGCGCGCCCCATGGGTCTCCCGGTCGTGGCCGGGATCTCTAGTGGCACAGCTAGCATGCGATGCAGTGCCTTAGACCACTGCGCCACTCGGGGAGGCCTTTAACTTGAGACAATTGAGACATGGATTGTGTATGTGTGGACATTCAGAGGGTGAATGGGCAAGACAAAAGATTTAAGTGCCTTTGAATGGGGTATGGTAGTAGGTGCCAGGCGCACCTGTTTGTGTCAAGAACTGCAACGCTGCTGGGTTTTCACGCTTAAGGAGGTTCTCACCCCAAGTTTTGGACGGTACATGGCCCTGCTTCACATCATCCCTTTGATGTGGAGAAGTTGTCCTGTCCCTTAGCAGAAAACCACCCCCCAAAGCATAATGTTTCCACCTCCATGTTTGACGGTGGGGATGGTGTTCTTGGGGTCATAGGCAGCATTCCTCCTCCTCCAAACATGGTGAGTTGAGTTGATGCCAAAGAGCTCGATTTGGTCTCATCTGACCACAACACTTTCACCCAGTTCTCCTCTGAATTATTCAGATGTTCATTGGCAAACTTCAGACGGGCCTGGATACCTGTGCTTTCTTGAGCAGGGGGGACATGCGGGCGCTGCAGGATTTCAGTCCTTCACGGCGTAGTGTGTTACCAATTGTTTTCTTGGTGACTATGGTCCCAGCTGCCTTGAGATCATTGACAAGATCCTCCCGTGTAGTTCTGCGCCTGATTCCTCACCGTTCTCATGATCATTGCAACTCCACAAGGGGAGATCTTGCATGGAGCCCCAGGCCGAGGGAGATTGACAGTTATTTTGTGTTTCTTCCATTTGCGAATAATCGCATCCAACTGTTGTCACCTTCTCACCAAGCTGCATGGCGATGGTCTTGTAGTCCATTCCAGCCTTGTGTAGGTCTACAATCTTGTCCCTGACATCCTTTGAGAGCTCTTGGTCTTGGCCATGGTGGAGAGTTTGGAATCTGATTGATTGATTCGCTTCTCCTTGGACAGGAGTGTATCTTATACAGGTAACAAACTGAGATTAGAGCACTCCCTTTTTTACAGTGTGCTCCTAATCTCAGCTCGTTACCTGTATAAAAAACACCTGGGAGCCAGAAATCTTCTGATTGAGAGGGGGTCATATACTTATTTCCCTCATTAAAATGCAAATCAATTAATAACATTTTTGACATGCGTTTTTCTGGATTTTTTTGTTGTTATTCTGTCTCTCACTGTTCAAATAAACGTACCATTAAAATTATAGACTGATCATTTCTTTGTCTGTGGGCAAATGTACAAAATCAGCAGGTGATCAAATACTTTTTTCCCTCACTGTATATATATATATACACTAACGGTCAAAAGTTTTAGAACACCTACTCATTCAAGGGTTTTTATTTATTTGTACTATTTTATACATTGTAGAATAATAGTGAAGAAATCAAAACTATGAGTAGTAACCAAAAAGATGTTAAACAAATCAAAATATATTTGAGATTTGAGATTCTTCAAAGAGCCACCCCTTTGCCTTGATGACAGCTTCGCACAATCTTAGCATTCTCTCAACCAGCTTCATGAGGTAGTCACTGGAATGCATTTCAATTAACAGGTGTGCCTTGTTAAAAGTTAATTTGTGGACTTTCTTTCCTTCTTAATGCGTTTGAGCCAATCAGTTGTGTTGTGACAAGGTAGGGGTGGTATACTGAAGACAGCCCTATTTGGTAAAAGTCCATATTATGGCAAGAACAGCTCAAATAAGCAAAGAGAAATGACAGTCCATCATTACTTTAAGACATGAAGGTCGGTCAATCATCAGCGTAAAAACCATCAAGCGCTATGATGAAACTGGCTCTCGATAACCGCCACAGGAAAGGAAGACCCAGAGTTACCTCTGCTGCAGAGGATAAGTTCATTAGAGTTACCAGCCTCAGAAATTGCAGCCCAAATAAATGCTTCACAGAGTTCAAGTAACAGACACATCCCAACATCAACCGTTCAGAGGAGACTGGGTGAATCAGGCCTTCACGGTCGAATTAAGCGCAAAGAAACCACTACTAAAGGACACCAATAAGAAGAAGAGACTTTCTTGGGCTGAAAAACACGAGCAATGGACATTAGACCTGTGGGAAATCTGTCCTTTGGTCTGATGGAGTCCAAATTCTGAGATTTTGGTGAAACGGATGATCTCCGACAATGTGTTGCTCCCACTGTAAAGCATGGAGAAGGAGGTGTGACGGTGAGGGGGTGGCTTTGCTGGTGACACTGTCTATGATTTATTTAGAATTAAAGGCACACGAACCAGCACGGGGCTACCACAGCACTCTACATGCGATACGCCATCCCATCTGGTTTGCGCTTAGTGAGACTATCATTTGTTTTTCAACAGGAAAATGACACAAAACACACCACCAGGCTGTGTAAGGGCCATTATTGACCAAGGAGAGTGATGGAGTGCTGCATCAGATGACCTGGCCTCCACAATCACTCCGACCCAACCCAATTGAGATGGTTTGGGATGAGTTGGACCGCAGAGTGAAGTGAAAAGCAAGCTAACAAGTGCTCAGCAAGTATGTGGGAACTTCTTCAAGACTGTTGGAAAAGCATTCCTCAGTGAAGCTGGATTAGGAGAGAATGCTAAGACTGGCAAAGCTGTCATCTAGGCAAATGTGGTGGCTACTTTGAAGAATCTAAAATCTAAAATATATTTTGATTTGTTTGACACTCTTTTTGCTAGTACATGATTCCAGTTATGTGTTATTTCATAGTTTTGATGTCTTCTTACTATTATTCTACAATTTAGAAAATAGTAAAATAAGGAAAAACTCTTGAATGAGAAGGCTCCAAACTTTTGACTGGTACTGTATGTACATATGTATGTATGTATGTATGTATGTATGTATGTATGTATGTATGTATGTATGTATAGTATGTACAGTGGGGAAAAAAAGCATTTAGTCAGTAACCAATTGTGCAAGTTCTCCCACTTAAAAAGATGAGAGAGGCCTGTAATTTTTCATCATAGGTACACGCCAACTATGACAGACAAATTGAGAAATAAAAATCAAGAAAAATCACATTGTAGGATTTTTAATGAATTTAGAATTTTGCAAATTATGGGTGGAAAATAAGTGTTTGGTCACCTACAAAACAAGCAAGATCTTTGGCTCCCTTACAGACCTGTAACTTCTCTTCTTTAAGAGGCTCCTCTGTCCTCCACTTGTTACCTGTAATAATGGCACCTCGTTTGAACTTATTATCAGTATAAAAACACCTGTCCACAACCTCAAAAACAGTCACACTCCAAACTCCACTATGCGGCAAGACCAAAAGAGCTGTCAAAGGACACCAGAAACAAAATTGCAGACCTGCATGCCGGGGCTGGGAAGACTGCATCTGCGTACAGTGGGCACCTTGGTTGAAGAAATCAACTGGGGGAGCAATTAATAGGAAATGGAAGACATACAAGACCACTGGATAATTTCCCTCGATCTGGGGCTCCACGCAAGATCTCACCCCGTGGGGTCAAAATGATCACAAGAATGGTGAGCAAAAATCCCAGAACCACACGGGGGACCTAGTGAATGACCTGCAGAGAGCTGGGACCAAAGTAACAAAGCCTACCATCAGTAACACACCACGCCCGCCAGGGACTCAAATCCTGCAGTGCTAGGGAAGTGTCCCCCTGCTTAAACCAGTACATGTCCAGGCCCGTCTGAAGTTTGCTAGAGTGTATTTGGATGATCCAGGAAGAGGGATTGAGAATGTCATATGTCATAAGGTCAGATGAAACCAAAATAGAACTTGTCGTGTTTGGAGGACAAAGAATGCTGAGCTGCATCCAAAGAACACCATACCTACTGTGAAGCATGGGGGTGAAACATCAGGTGCTTTGGGGCTGTTTTTTCTGCAAAGGGACCAGGACGCACTGATCCGTAGAAAAGGAAAGAATGAATGGGGGCCATGTATCGCGAGATTTGAATGAAAACCTCCTTCCATCAGCAAGCAAGGGCATACTGAAGATGAAACGTGGTTGGGTCTTTCAGCATGACAGCCATCCCAAACACACCGCCTGGCAACGAAGGAGTGGCTTCGTGAAGAAGTATTTAAGTGTTCTGGAGTGGCCCAAGTCCCCAGATCTCAACCCCAAGAAAATCTTTGGAGGGAGTTGGAGCCCGTGTTGCCCAGCGACAGCCCCCCCAAAACATCACTGCTCTAGAGGAGATCTGCATGGAGGAATGGGCCAAAATACCAGCAACAGTGTGTGAAAACCTTGTGAAGACTTAAGAAAATGTTTGACCTGGAGCAGCCACAACGAAGGGGTATATAAGAAAGTATTGAGAAACTTTTGTTATTGACCAAAGGTACTTATTTTCTACCATAATTTGTAGAATAAATTCATAAAAAATCCTACAAATGTGATTTTCTGGATTTTTTTTTCCTCATTTTGTCTGTCAAGTAGTTGACGTGGTACCCACGATGAAAATTACAGGCCTCTCTCTTCTTTTAAGTGGGAGAACTTGCACACACTGGTGGCTGACATAAATACTTTTTTCCTACTGTATGTATGTACAAAAACGTGACGCCTTGTGGGGACCTGGATGTAGGCGACAGGCACTCGTGGCCTGAGCGGCCAGGGTCCGGTGTGGGAAGGCCGGGAATGACAGCCAGGCGCGCGGACCCACTTTTCTGTGGGAGTGTAGGGGAAGAGAGAGAGGGGGAGGGAGGGGGAGTAGAGAGACAGGTTTTTAAGAATCAAAGAGTGCAACATCAGAGGAAATAACAAAGGAACACTGTTGTTTCACCTCAATTTCAGCTTAGTTCATCCACAAAACAAAGACCTCCCTAACTACTACATAGATCACTCCTGTAAGCCCAAATATTAAAAGACTGGGTCTGAAAGGGGAGCGAGATATGGAGGGATATCAACAAAGAGAGACAGACAGAGAGACAGAGGGAGATATGGAGGGTTATCTAGAAAGAGAGAGACACAGACAGAGAGAGAGATAGACAGGAGGGGAGATCACGTAACAAGTTATCTAGAAAGAAAGAGAGAGGGAGATATGGAGGTTTATCTAGAACGATAAAGAGAGAGGGGGAGATATGGAGGGTTATCTAGAAAGAGAGAGAGAGATTTGGAGGGTTATCTAGAAAGAGAGAGACAGAGACCGAGAGACAGAGGGAGAGACAGGGAGATATAGAGGGATATCTAGGGAAAGAGACAGAGAGAAGCGGAGAAAGTGAGTCAGTCAGACTGGAAGTCTTAGACCAGGGTTCTCAAACTGCTGTACACTTTCCCCCTGGGTGGGCATTTAGGTTTTTGCCCTAGCACTACACAGCTGTTTCAAATAATCACAGCTTGATGAGGAGTTGGATATTTGAATCAGCTGTGTAGTGCTAGGGCAAAAACAAAACGCAGTGAACCCAGGGGGCCCCCAGGACCGAAGTTTGAGAACCTGAGTTAGAGTGGCTAACTCACAATCCTCTCCTGCTCAGCAGAGCCCTGATATAATAGCTAGAAATAACCAGTTCACTTCCACAAACCTCCTATCTGATGACAACAGCAGCAGTGTCAACACACACACTTCCACAAACCTCCTATCTGATAACAGCAGTGTCAAGACACACTCTTCCACAAACCTATCTGATAACAGCAGTGTCAAGACACAGCGTTCCGCAAACCTCCGATCTGATAACAGCAGTGTCAACAACCCTTCAGCAAAACCTATCTGATAACACTGTGTTGAGACAAACCTCCAAACGAGCTTCAATGCCATACAACACTCCTTCCGTAGCCTCCAACCGGCTCTTAAACGCTAGTAAAACTAAATGCATGCTCTTCAATCGAACGCTGCTTGCACCCGCCCGCCCGGACTAGAATCACTACTCTCGGCGGTTGACTTAGAATATGTGGGACAAACTACAAAATACCTAGGTGTGTTAGACCGTAAACTCTCCTTCCAGAATCACATTAAGCATCTCCAATCCAAAGTTAAATCTAGAATCAAGCTTTCCCATTTCTCGCAAACAAAGCCTCCCTTCACTCATGCTGGCCACACATGCCCTCGTGAAACTGACTATCCTACCGCCATCCTTGACTTCGGGCGATGTCATTTACAAAATAGCCTCCCAACTCTACTGCAGAAATCTGGATGTAGTTTATCACAGTGCACACCTGTTTTGTCACCAAAGCCCCATATACTACCCACCATTGTGACCTGTACGCTCGCTGGCTCTCCCTCACTACATAGTCGCCAAAACCCACTGGCTCCAGGTCATCTATAAATCACTGCTCTGCAAATCCCCGCCTTATCTTACCTCATTGGTAACTAGCAAACACCGACCCATAGTATGCGCTCAGAAGTATACACTGGTCATCCCTAAAGCCACACACCTCCTTTGGCCGCCATTCCTTCCAGTTCTCTGCCAAGCTAATGACTGGAACCAAACTGCAAAAATCTCTGAAGCTGGAGACTTTATCTCCCCAGCCTAACTTTTAGCATCAGTTGTCAGAGCAGCTTCATTCGATCACTGCACCTTGCACACAGCCCATCTTTGTAATCAACCCACCCAACTACCTCATCCCCATATTGTTATTTATTTTGCTAATTTG
>NW_025538473.1:0-19156 GCF_020615455.1 Coregonus clupeaformis | reverse complement strand
ATATATATATATATATATATATATATATATATATATATTAGGGGGTGTAACGATTCGTTTTTAACAACGATTCGATTTGTATCACGATTCGTTGGTTGTCGTCACGATTCAAGGACGATATTGGTTCATTTAGAATTACGATCCGAAACGATTCAGTGACTTGAAATCGATTCGGTAACTCCTTTTAGCCAAAAAAATTCAACCAGTGTGACTGAAATAAATACCTGGATACTGGACAGTGCAGGTGAAGTTTCCTAGATTCCTGTTTCTTGTAAGGACCGCAATGGTGGCTTGAATAATTTCATCGCTCGTCGGCTTCTCCTCTGTTGTCCGCCATGCTTTGTTTTGTTGTCTTGGCGCCTTTGCGCTGCTGCTGGCGCGATGACGTCACGGATAGGCAGACTGAATCGAGTAATGTTTAAAGCCTTTATCATTAAAAGTGCTAAGAAAAAACATCCATATAAAGTCTGACGTGCTTAAATCCAATGGGTTATTTCCTAGTATCGATACAATCGATTTATTACATTTTAAAACGATGTTAGATCGATATATGTTGTCCAAAAGGCCAACTCGCCGAGCACAGATCGATGTTGTTGGATCATAGGAATCGATACATCGATAAATCGATACATCGATGTAGTAGATGGATCGTTACACCCCTAATATATATATATATATATATATATACAGTGGGGAAAAAAAGTATTTAGTCAGCCACCAATTGTGCAAGTTCTCCCACTTAAAAAGATGAGAGAGGCCTGTAATTTTCATCATAGGTACACGTCAACTATGACAGACAAATTGAGAAAAAAATTCCAGAAAATCACATTGTAGGATTTTTTATGAATTTATTGCAAATGATGGTGGAAAATAAGTATTTGGTCACCTACAAACAAGCAATATTTCTGGCTCTCACAGACCTGCAACTTCTTCTTTAAGAGGCTCCTCTGTCCTCCACTCGTTACCTGTATTAATGGCACCTGTTTGAACTTGTTATCAGTATAAAAGACACCTGTCCACAACCTCAAACAGTCACACTCCAAACTCCACTATGGCCAAGACCAAAGAGCTGTCAAAGGACACCAGAAACAAAATTGTAGACCTGCACCAGGCTGGGAAGACTGAATCTGCAATAGGTAAGCACGCTTGGTTTGAAGAAATCAACTGTGGGAGCAATTATTAGGAAATGGAAGACATACTAAGACCACTGATAATCTCCCTCGATCTGGGGCTCTACGCGAAGATCTCACCCCGTGGGGTCAAAATGATCACAAGAACGGTGAGCAAAAATCCCAGAACCGCGGGGGACCTAGTGAATGACCTGCAGAGAGCTGGGACCAAAGTAACAAAGCCTACCATCAGTAACACCTCGCCGCCAGGGACTCAAATCCTGCAGTGCAAGACGTGTCCCCCTGCTTAAGCCATTACATGTCCAGGCCCATCTGAAGTTTGCCAGAGTGCATTTGGATGATCCAGAAGAGGATTGGGAGAATGTCATATGGTCAGTGAAACCAAAATATAACTTTTGGTAAAAAACTCAACTCAGTCGTGTTTGGAGGACAAAGAATGCTGAGTTGCATCCAAAGAACACCATATCTACTGTGAAGCATGGGGGTGGAAACATCATGCTTTGGGGCTGTTTTTCTGCAAAGGGACCAGGGACGACTGATCCGTTAAAGGAAAGAATGAATGGGGCCATGTATCGTGAGATTTTGAGTGAAAACCTCCTTCCATCAGCAAGGGCATTGAAGATGAAACGTGGCTGGGTCTTTCAGCATGACAATGATCCCAAACACACCGGGCAACTGAAGGAGTGGCTTCGTAAAGCACTTCAAGGTCCTGGAGTGGCCTAGCCAGTCTCCAGATCTCAACCCCATAGAAAATCTTTGGAGGAGTTGAAAGTCCGTGTTGCCTAGCGACAGCCCGAAAACATCACTGCTCTAGAGGGATATGCATGGAGGAATGGGCCAAAATACCAGCAAAAGTGTGTTGAAAACCTTGTGAAGACTTACAGAAAAACGTTTGACCTGTGTCATCTGCCAACAAAGGGTATATAACAAAGTATTGAGAAACTTTTCTGTTATTGACCAAATACTTATTTTCCACCATAATTTGCAAATACATTCATTAAAAATCCTACAATGTGATTTTCTGCGAAATTTTTTCCTCATTTTGTCTGTCATAGTTGACGTGTACCTATGATGAAAATTCACAGGCCTCTCTCGATCTTTTAAGTGGGAGAACTTGCACAACTGGTGGCTGACTAAATACTTTTTTCCCCCACTGTATATATATATATATATATAGATATATATATAGATATATATATATATATATATAGTAGGCTACAGTAGGCTACTAAGTAAACTCTCACTGACTCACCTAATGATGAAGATGAAGCCATAGGCTACTCACCGGTGCTGGCCGATATGCTTGTCGTGGCAATAGTCTATCTCAAGATAAGCTACTTCGAAAAACAGTGCTGATGTTTGCAAAAAAGTTGAGATTATTTTTTATTCTATTGGTTCTATAGACAGATTAGTTTTCTATTTTCAGCAGTGGCATTTGCTTTCTAAACTGTCTCACGTTTTTTCCTTCGATTTGCATTTTGAAATATAATGTAATCCATGGATGGCAGATCCCATTCAAATCAGGACTGGGAGCCATTGCGAAGTGTACCCATGAATTTAACAGTCAAATTGCTAAGGTAAGAGGATCCAAAACCATTATATGGATTGTATGTCTATGCCACAACGCAACAAGCTGTATATTTGGAGCACATGGAGGCTGGAAGCATACCAATAACTGCCAAAATAAAGGAAACACTTGAGTAATGAGGGATACAGAAGTATTGTTATGGTGTGGGATGCATTTTCCTGGCATGGTTTAGGTCCACTTCTAGAATCTATGTCTTTAAGACACTTTATGTTGGCTTTATTTTAGAAAGGTTACCTGTATGTGCTTCTGATAAAAACTTAATCCACAGTCATTGGTTTGAAACTATCGATCCTCTGGGCTAATGTCCCGACTTCCACGAGGCTGCCTCCCCTCCTTGTTCGGGCAGGTTTCGTCGTTCGTCGTCACCGGCTTACTAGCTACTGCCGCTCCCATTCTCATCACTCCACTTGTCTTGTCTTGTCAATCACACACGCCTGGTGCTCATCCCCTAATTAGTCTGTGTATAAGTGTTCCCTCTGCCCCCTTGTCTTTGTGAGTGATTGTTCTATGTGGGAGGAGAGAGTAGCTCGGTTGAGATATCTCTCATTTATTTTGCCAGGTTGATTTTCCCCTGTGTCATTACATTTATTGTATTTTTCTGAGACTGTGTTTGGTCAGGAGGATTGTTTCAGTCGAAATCATGAATCAGTCTAGCATAATTTTTTATGGATATATACAAATGTCAATTGAAAACAGGTAAAACGAAAGGAATTGCAGCTAGTTTGCATCTTTCCATCTTCAGTTTGAAGTGAGTGTGTAAGCTGTGTTGTTGGCTAGCTCCTCTGAACAACAGTGTTCTGAGCCGAGAGAGCACATTTTCTATGCCAGGCTGAAATCGCGCCTCATTAGATGTCGCACAAATAAATGTCACTAGAAAACAGCTTAAACAAATACAAATGCAGTTACTGTTGTTATTCTGGCTGCACTGTTTGTCATGACTGTAAGTTAGCCGTAGTTGGCTAGCTGGCAAGCAAGGGATAAGAACGTTACCAACCAGTATGGCAATGGAACATTTTAGAACAAAGCGACTGGGTTGTGTCCATAGATACAGAACAAAAAGACTGAACAACTGGGTCGCGTACTCTTAGAACCGAACCGTAGAAAGAATAGGACCAGCCTGGCTTAGGTAGCAACCCTAGATTTGTGTCGGGACTATAGCTTGTGGAAGGATTAAAATAAGTATGAATACATTAATCAAAATAATATTTTCAATGAAAATTTGTCAATCATTATTTTAATATGTTTGTAACCTGTTGTATAAAAGTGATAATGCCCTCAAAGCTGGTGTTTGGAGGATATATTGGCACGATTTGCCAGCACTCGACTTTGTCTTGGGCCTAACAACACCATGCCAATATATCCTCTAAACACCGTCTTCTCGGGCATTATGACTTAAATATATATATACAGTGAGGGAAAAAAGTATTTGATCCCCTGCTGATTTTGTACGTTTGCCCACTGACAAAGACATGATCAGTCTATAATTTTAATGGTAGGTTTATTTGGAACAGTGAGAGACAAGAATAACAACAAAAAAATCCGGGGCGCATGTCAAAAATGTTATAAATTGATTTGCATTTTAATGAGGGAAATAAGTATTTGACCCCTCTGCAAAACATGACTTAGTGTATGGTGGCAAAACCCTTGTTGGCAATCACAGAGGTCAGACGTTTCTTGTAGTTGGCCACCAGGTTTGCACACATCTCAGGAGGGATTTTGTTCCACTCCTCTTTGCAGATCTTCTTTAACTCATTAAGGTTTTGAGGCTGACGTTTGGCAACTCAAACCTTCAGCTCCCCTCCACAGATTTTCTATGGGATTAAGGTCTGGCTGGCTAGGCCACTCCAGGACCTTAATGCTTCTTCTTGAGCCACTCCTTTGTTGCCTTGGCCGTGTGTTTTGGGTCATTGTCATGCTGGAATACCATCCACGACCTTGTTCAATGCCTGGCTGAGGGGAAGGAGTTCTCACCCAAGATTTGACGGTACATGGCCCCGTCCATCGTCCCTTTGATGCGGTGAAGTTGTCCTGTCCCCTTAGCAGAAAAACACCCCCAAAGCAGAATCTTTCCCACCTCCATGTTTGACGGTGAGGATGGTGTTCTTGGGGTCATAGGCAGCCATTCCTCCTCCTCCAAACACGGCGAGTTGAGTTGATGCCAAAGACTCGAATTTTGGTCTCCATCTGACCACAACACTTTCACCCAGTTCTTCTCTGAATCATTCAGATGTTCATTGGCAAACTTCAGATGGCCCTGTATATGTGCTTTCTTGAGCAGGGGGGACCTTACGGCGCTGCAGGAATTTCCAGTTCTTCTCGGCGTGAGTGTGTTACCAATTGTTTTCTTGGTGACTATGATCCCAGCTGCCCTTGAGATCATTGACAAGATCCTCCCACGTGTAGTTCTGGGCTGATTCCTCCACCGTTCTCAAGATCATTGCAACTCTACGAGGTGAGATCTTGCATGGAACCCCAGGCAGAGGAGATTGACAGTTATTTTGTGTTTCTTCCATTTTCCGAATAATCGCACCAACTGTTGTCACCTTCTCACCAAGCTGCTTGGCGATGGTCTTGTAGCCCATTCCAGCCTTGTGTAGGTCTACAATCTTGTCCCTGACATCCTTGAGAGCTCTTTGGTCTTGGCCATGGTGGAGAGTTTGGAATCTGATTGATTGATTGTTCTGTGGACAGGTGTCTTTTTATACAGGTAACAAGCTGAGATTAGGAGCACACCCTTTAAGAGTGTGCTCCAAATCTCAGCTCGTTACTCCTATATAAAAGACACCTGAAACCAGAAATCTTTCTGATTGAGAGGGTCAAATACTTATTTCCCTGATTAAAATGCAAATCAATTCATAACATTTCTGACATGCGTTTTTCTGGATTTTTTTGTTGTTATTCTGTCTCTCACTGTTCAAATAAACCTACCATTAAAACAATAGACTGATCATTTCTTTGTCAGTGGGCAAACGTACAAAATCAGCAGGGGATCAAATACTTTTTTCCCTCACTGTATATATATATATATACACACACTGTATATATTTTATCCAACCACAGGAGCCCACTCTCAATGTTCAAAATACATCACAGAGCATAATTTAGCCACAGAGGATCGATAGTTTCAAAAAATAACTGTGGTTAAAGTTTTATCACAGCACATACAGGTAACATTCACTGTCCCCATCTCAGTCATAGTCATTGCCTCCGCCGTAGACAGAGAGCTGTAGCTGTAGCCGTAGACCTGTCGTCTTCCTCAGAGGAACTGGGGTCCTTAGTGCTGGCCTCAGAGATCATACCGTCCGAGCTGTCAACCTCTAGCACGTCATCATCCATATACAGCTGAATGGCCCTTGCAGGGTGGCTAAGACATACACACACGCACGCACACACACACACACACACACACACACACACATACAGGACAAGGACAGAAACAGGGACACAAACACAAACATACACACACACAGACAAAGCTGCAGAGGTCAGAGGTGAAAGACAGAAAAGGTTGAGCACGAATTTGCCTTTTAGATGAGGGAAGCCATCTTGGAACACCATGTTTGCTCAAGATCAATCAATTGGTCTGGATTTTGTTGTTAAAAAAAAAGAATATATCCTTCAATCGCCAAGTTGTAGACTTGGCTTTTGTTGGTGAGGTTGAGGCAATTTCTTTTGCATATGTGTTTTGCACATGACATTGTTTCAATTTAAACCAAAGAAGACCGAATGCAGAGAGATATGAAAACCCAACAGAATGAGAGGCAAAGTAGTCCCTTCACCCATAGACCACAGATATAGAACCTTACTGATATATTGTGTATGCCATAGACACCAAGTCAAATAGAATGTGGTGTTCAACTGACCATAAATGCACTGTCTCAAACAGATACATGGGGTTTCAACCATCTAAAGGTGAAACAACTGTAATACAGTGACCGTCATAGTAAAATAGTCAATTCTTTGACATTTTTAAGCATTTGAACATAATGATTTGATATTGTTGATGTAACCAACTTTATGTTTGTTATAATATTTGATAAATGTCTGTTTTAAGCAAGTGCCTTAGGTCTTGCAGTGAATATTGATAGCATTTTGAGTATTTCTGCAGTAGTCCCCTGTAGCTCAGTTGGTAGAGCATGGCGCTTCGCAACGCCAGGGTTGTGGGTTCGTTTCCACGGGGGCCAGTATGAAAATGTATGCACTCACTAACTGTAAGTCGCTCTGGATAAGACGTCTGCTAAATGACTAAAATGTAGTTTAACATTTCACTGATAAAAACACATCTGCTTAGAAATACAAAATCTCTTCAAACTAATATCATTGATCAGCAGTAAACTGAGACAAGAAATGTAAAGACATCTTGTCGTGGTTGAAATTAATTGAACCAGATGAGAGAGACTGCTGGTACCTATACAACCATGGGCATTGGTTGTATAGGTACCATGACGAGGAGGATGACCATCAGCACGATAGTGCCCCCAATGGCTGCAGCCAGCATGACAATCTCAGAGAAGGAGGCTTTAAAGAAAAGAGGGAAATTAAATAGACAAAGAGGAAACTGTCACTTTTATCTATTCAAACAGGACTAGATGGCTGGTTCCCAGGGGAGATACATGATGATGACTTTATGGGATGTTAGGATTTTTTTTTTATGCATCAACAGTATACATATTATCCCATTACAGTAGCAATGTCGAGCTAACACCTCTTGTTACTGTGAAAAAGGAGCTGCTGGATGGAATAAATAACAAATGGATTGGACAGCAGACACGTCTACAGCTATATTTTAACCAAGCACCCTTGAACTCTTCACTGTAGACAGACACTGACTTCCTGTTGATCACGGTTAGTTTCACCTCCCGTTGCCGTGGAGGGTAGTTAATTGCATCTAATTGACTTAATTGTCGCCTCTAATTGAGTTTCTCCAACAATAGCGTTTCCAAAACAAGGTAATTTTTATAAACTGTTCAGCCAGATTCCAAAATGACGCTGACAAGGAGGTTGATGGTTAACTCAGAGGTCCTTGACAAACTACAGAATGCAGACTATAAACACACACACACTGTCTCTGAACTACATCTCGAGGATGCCCAGAGGGTTCCACAATCAGCCAGGGTAACTCACTGACTCCTCATAGCCAGGTCCTAGGGGGCGGAAGCTCCATTAGACCGTGAGCGTTGCTGTGGTGATGGGCGAGCTGCTCTGGAAGGTACATTTCAGCCGCAAATCTATGCCGTTCACCGCCTCCACCTCCCCCGACGTGTACACCCTCAGCCCACTGACCGGTAACACGCCTGAAGCCACAGGAACACAGCACAGCAGTTAAGCAACAGAAAGTCTGCTAAACATACATACAACATCAATACTGTATGGTATGGATGTTTGTGTACAAACGGACCCTCACACCCACACATCACAGAGAAAACGCTGGAAATTGAAAAGCGGGGAAGAAATTGGCTGCATTTTCCCTGCTCCAGATAATGGATTGAGTGACACCCACAGAATGGAGTCTGCAGTGTGGTCTACAAATACACACACAGTCCCAGGAAGATACATTCTTAATCGCTCCCCAGTTCCTGTTTCACTACAAAACAACATTACATCAGTGCTCGGCTGATCATTTCTGTTTTCCTCTGATATTACATTTGTTTTCCAATCGCTTTGGTGCAATTTTCACAAGTATGTGATACATTTTCACAACTCTTAGTACAAAACTCAAAAAAGATAATCAAAGAGGCAGTTGTTTCAAAATCTAAGCACATTTTCAATTGACTTAAGTACAACACACAAATCAATCATACTTTTTCACCAAACTTAATCAGTGTTTCACATTGCAATACATGTTCACATGAAGCAATTGCTTTTCACAATGTAATGCTCATATTACTTTTGATATGATTGTCTTCTCATTTGTTAAAATACATTTTACTATTAATTAATCAAATTAAATTAAATTGTATTTGTCAAATGCTACTGAACAACAGGTGTAGACTAACAGTGAAATGCTTTCTTATGGGTTCTTTTCCAACAATGCAGCATTAAAGATAAAGATAAAAAAAGTAAGTAAAAAATTGAAATAGTGACACAAGGAATAAATACACAGTGAATAACGTAATAAAATAAGGAATAAAAAATAAAATTATATATACAGGAAGAACCAGTACGTAGTCGATGTGCAGTGGTACGAAGTTAATTGAGGTATAGATACTGTACATATAGGTATGGGGTAAAGTGACTAGGGAACAGGATAGTAATAGACAGTAGCAGCTGCGTGATGTGGTGAGTGTGAAATGTGTGTGTGTGTGTGTGTGTGTGTGTGTGTTTGTGTGTCAGTGTACTGTAAGTATGTGTAGAGTGTGTGGGTAGAGTCCAGTGTGTGTGCATAGAGTAAGTGCAAGAGAGTTAGTGCAAAAAAGGGTCAATGCAGGTAGTCTGGGTAGCCATTTGATTAGCTATTTAGCTGTTTTGATTATAAGTCTTATGGCTTGGGGTAGAAACTGTTCAGGGTCCTGTTGGTTCCAGACTTGGTGCATTGGTACCACTTGCCATGCGGTACAAGAGAGAACAGTCTGTGGCTTGGGTGGCTGGATTCTTTGACAATTTTGTGTGATGTACTGGGCCGTACGCACACTACCCTCTGTAGCACCTTGCAGTCAGATGCCAAGCAGTTGCCATCCAGCGGTGATGCGCCAGTCAAGATGCTCTTGATGGTGCAGATGTATAACTCTTTTGATGAGCTGAGGGCCCATGCCAAATCTTTTCAGCCTCCCTGAGGGGAAGAGGCATCATCGTAACCCTCTTTACGACTGTGTTGGTTTGTTTGGACCATGATAGATCCTTAGTCATGTGGACACAGAGGAACTTGAAAGCTCTCGACCCGCTCCCTACAGCCCAGTCGATGTGAATGGGGGCGTGCTCGGCCCTCCGTTTCCTGTAGTCCACGATCAGCTCCTTTGTCTTACTGATGTTGAGGGAGAGTTGGTTAAATCAGTGTCCCACAGAGTGTTTCTTGGTAGTCTTAAACAAATCTACTTCGAAACAAAAGTATATGTCACGGTTTCGGCCGAGGCGGCCCCTCCTCCTTGTTCGGGCAGGTTTCGGCGGTCGTCGTCTCCGGAGTACTAGCTGCCACCGTTCTATGTTTCTTGTTCGATTGGTTTTGTCTGTTTGTCACACCTGTTTTGTGTTACTGTCTCATTAAACATTCCTATTTAGTTCCTTGTTGTTAGTTAGGTGTTGTGTGTAATTGTTCCTTGTCGTGTTGCTGCGCTACCTGTATTTTGGTGCATCTATTTTGTAACTTACCTCCTTGTTTGTTTTTTTGGAGAAGATGCACTTTGTTTAGTGCGCCCGTTTGTGTCGCCTGTGCGCGCTTTTCTCGCCTCCGGGCTGGTTTGTTGGATTATTTTGTGTGATCTACTAAAGTATTTTGTTGGACTTTACTTCTCGTCCTGCGCCTGATTCCACACCACACCTACCTACAGCAACTCGTGACAGAATTACACACCACATATGGAATCAGCAGGAGCACCCACCGACATCATGGAGGAGGCGTCTTCGTGGTCAAGAGGATCGTATCAACCAGATCGGGCACGCCTTGGACCGCGTCATGAATACCCTCCATCGATGGGAGACCAGCGGGGTACCCACACCCCCACCCATCGCAGACCATCACCATCGGACAGCCCGCCCATCCAACTACCGGAACCCAGTGGGATTCGGCTCGGCTCCGAGGGGCGTACGACGGCACCGCTGCCGGTTCAGGGGTTCCTATTACAAGTGGAGCTCTACCTTGCCACCACCTACACCCGGCGCCCTCGGGATACGAGGCGTTTCCCGCCCTCATCTCCTGTCTCACCGGCAAGGCGTTGGAGTGGGCCAACGCCGAATGGAGGGGAATAGACGCCGCCACAGTTCACCTATGCGAGTTCTCCCGCCCTTCCGTGCTGTCTTGACCATCCACCAGAGGGGAAGGCGGCGGGGGAGCGTCTATTCTACCTCCGACAGGGATGAGGAAGCGCTCAAGAGTTTGCGCTGGAGTTCCGGACTCTGCGGCAGATGCAGGATGGAATGAGAGGGCCCTCATAGACCACTTTAGATGTAGCGCTTCGAGACGTCCAGTAGAGTTAGCGTGCAGGATACTACACTAACATTTGACCAGTTGGTGGACATGGCCATTCGGCTGGACACCCTGCTCGTGACCCGCGGAACGTCCCAGGTGGGGCCTCCCTCATTCCACCTCCAGCGCCTCCCGAGCCGAGCCCGATGGAGCTTGGAGGTGCTGGCGGCGCTAGAGGGAGGAGAGGGGAAGGAGCCCGAGGGGGCAGTCTCCTGCACCGAACTGTGGCCGCGGAGGGCACACCGCGGCTAGGTGCTGGGGAGGGTCCCCTGGTGAGGGAGATGGCAGGTCACACATTGGGGAGTCCTCCCAGGTGAGTAGGCGCCCTACTTACCCAGAGCTCTTCTGTCGTACACATTACATTACCTGTTTTATTTCCCACAGGTTGCACCTCGTTCCCCAGCATAAGGCGCTAGTCGATTCAGGCGCAGCTGGGAATTTTGTAGATCGTAAATTCTGTGTTGAGTTAGGATTCCCCTCCTTCCAGTCGAAATGCCCTTCCCTGTACATGCCTTAGATAGTCGTCCGTTTAGGATCTGGGTTGATTAGGGGAGGTCACGGCGCCACTTAGGATGATGACGCCGGGGGTCATGAGAGACGATTCAACTCTATCTGATCGACTCTCCTGCGTATCCGGTGGTACTGGGGCTTCCTGGTTGATTACCCGTGATCCAACGATTTCGTGGCGAGAGAGAAGGCTCTTAAAGGGTGGTCTGCTCAGTGTGAGGGGCTATGTCTGGGTGTTTCGTGAGGGGCGACCTCGTGGAGAGCCCGAACCAGATGTCCAGCACTGCACATTCCGCCTGAGTATGAGGATTTGGCACTCGTGTTTAGTAAGACCAGAGCGGCACGGTTGCCGCCTCATAGACAGGGGGATTGTGCGATAGACCTCCAGACAGGGAGCTGCGCTCCTCTGAGCCATGTGTATCCTTTGTCACAGGAGGAGAAAAGGGCAATGGAGACTTACATTGCCGAAGTCTCTGAGACAGGGGATACATACGGCCCTCCACTTCTCCCGCGTCCTCGAGCTTCTTTTTGTAAAGAAAAAGGATGGAGGTTTCACGTCCGTGTATTGATTACCGCGGTCTCAATCAGGTGACTGTGAAATATAGTTATCCACTCCCGCTGATTGCGAGCCATGACGGAGTCATTGCACGGGGCACGTATTCTCTTCACAAAATTGGACCTCAGGAGCGCATATAACTTGGTGCGCGATTAGGGAGGGCGATGAGTGGAAGACAGCATTTAGTACTACCTCCGCCATTCTGTGTATCTCGTCATGCCATATGGGTTAATGAATGCTCCATCAGTCTTCCAATCGTTTGTAGATGAGATTTTCCGGACATGCAGGCGCAGGGGTAGTGGTGTACATAGATGATATTCTTGTGTACAGTTCTACTCGGGCCGAGCATGTAGCCCTGGTGCGCAGGGTATTGAGGAGACTGTTGGAGCATGACCTGTTATGTCAAAGCCGAAATGTCTGTTCTTTCAGGAGTCAGTCTCTCCTTTTTGGGTTACCAGTTGTCTCGTCAGGGGTGAGAATGGAGGTGGACGAGTGTCTCCGTGCGTAGTGCTTGGCAAACCCCAACTACGGTTAAAGAGGTGCAGCGGTTCTTTGGGTTTTGCGTAATTACTACCGGAGGTTTATCCGGGGTTTGGACAGGTGGCAGCTCCATAACGTCTCTTCCTGAAGGGGGTCGGTGCGCTTGCAGTGGTCGGCTGGAGGCGGACAGGGCCTTTGGGAGACTGAAGGCCTGTTTACCTCGGCTCCGGTGCTGGCGCACCGGATCCCGCTTTACCCTTCCAAGTAGAGGTGGACGCGTCTGAGGCGTGGTATCGGGGCAGTTCTTTCACAACGTCCGGCACACCACCTAAGCTCCGCCCTGTGCTTTTTTATTCTAAGAAGCCAGTCCGGCGGAGCGGAATTATGACGTAGGGGACAGGGAGCTGTTGGGGCCGTAGTACAGGCCCTAAAGGTGTGGAGGCATTGGCTTGAGGGGCTCAACATCCCTTTCCTCATTCTGACCGACCACCGTAACCCTGGGAATACATTCGGGCAGCTAGAGACTGAATCCTCGCCAGGCTCGATGGACTATGTTTCTGCCTCGGTTTGTGTTCAAGATCACTTACATCCCTGGGTCCCAGAACGGGAAGGCGATGCCCTTCCCGGAGGTATGACACGGAGGAGAGGTGCGTGGAGCCCATTCCCATACTACCAGAGTCTTGTCTGGTGGCACCGGTGTTGTGGGAGGTCGATGCGGAGATCGAGCGGGCATTACGCACCGACCTGCCCTCCACAGTGTCCGGAGGGTCGGACGTACGTCCCGCTCGAGGTCGGGATCGGCTGATTTATTGGGCTCACACGTCACCCTCCTCTGGACATCCAGGTATTGGCCGGACAGTGCACTGCCTTTAGTACAAGTACTGGTGGCCAACGTTAGCCAGGGATGTGAGGGTTTATGTCTCCTCCTGCTCAGTGTGTGCCCAGTGTGGGCGCCCAGACACTTGCCCAGGGGTAAATTACAGCCCCTGCCCCAGTTCCCACAACGACCCTGGGTCTCACCTCTCGGTGGATTTTGTTACCAAACCTTCCCTCCTCACAAGGGAATACCACCATCCTGGTCGTTGTGGATCGGTTCTCGAAGGCCTGTCGTCTCTTCCCATGCCGGGTCTTCCTACTGCCCTACAGACCGCTTGAGGCTCTATTTACTCACGTCTTCCGGCATTACGGGGTACCCGAGGATATAGTGTCCGATCGAGGCCCCCCCCAGTTTACCTCCAGAGTCTGAGAGCCTTTATGGAATGGTTGGGGTCTCGGTGAGCACTTACCTCGGGTTACCACCCGGAGATGTAATGGGCAGGTCCAACGAGTCAACTTCAGGATGTGGGTAGGTTTCTGAGGTCTTATTGTCAGGGCCGGCCAGGAGTGGGCGAGTGGATATGTGCCCTGGGCCGAGATGGCACAGAACTCTCTCTAGCCACTCCTCCACTAGACTAACCCCTTCCAGTGTGTGTTAGGGTACCAGCCGGGTTCTGGCACCTGCAACTGAGAGCCAGATCGAGGCCCCTGCTGTGGATGAGTGGGTCGGCGCTGGAGGAGACGTGACGGCACACGTCCGGTCTGCAGCGAGCCATCCGTCGACAGAAGACGCAGTGCCGACCTACACCGCAGTGAGGGCCCAAGTGTACGCTCCTGGAGATCGAGTCTGGCTCTCAACCAGAACTCTCCCCCTCCGAGCCTGCCCTGCCGGAAGCTGGGTCCGGCGGTTTTGTGCGGCCTTTCAAAGTCCTGAGGAGATTGAACTGAGGTGTGTTACAGGTTGCAACTGCCATTGATTACAAGAATATTAACCCCTCGTTCCATGTGTCTCTCCTCAGTTGCGGTGTTAGCTTTGTCCACTCCCGAGGACTTTGACATTGAGGAGACTCCTCCGCCCCCGTTGGGACATCGAGGGCTCCGGCGTACACTGTTCGGACCATCCTGGATATCAGAGAACGCCGGATGGGGGTCTCCAATATTCTCGTGGAGTGGGGAGGGTACCGTCCGGGAGGACGGTGCTGGGTGCCGAGGAGGGACATTCTCGGATCCGTCCCCTACTGACCGAATTCCATTGTGGTCATCCTGCGCGCCCTGCTCGGCGTCCCTCCTGGTCGTCCCCCGGGCGAAGCGGCGCCGGCTGGAGCCGCGCGTCAAGGGGGGTACTGTCACGGTTTCGGCCGAGGCGCCTCCTCCTTGTTCGGGCAGGTTTTAGGCGGTCGTCGTCTCCGGAGTACTAGCTGCCACCGTTCTATGTTTCTTGTTCGATTGGTTTTGTCTGTTTGTTCACACCTGTTTTGTGTTATGTCTCATTAAGCACCCTATTTAGTTCCTTGTTGTTGGTTAGGTGTTGTGTGTAATTGTTCGGTCGTATATTTGCTGCGCTACCTGTATTTTGGTGCGCTATTTTTGTAGCTTACCTCCTTGTTTGTTTTTGTGAGAAGATTACGCACTTGTTTAGTGCCCGTTTGTGTACGCCTGTGCGCGCTTTTTCTCGCCTCCGGGCTGGTTTGTTGGATTATTTTGTGTGATCTACTAAAGTATTTTGTTGTACTTTACTTCTGCGTCCTCGCCTGATTCCTACCACACCTACCTACAGCAACTCGTGACAGTATACACCTCACACACATGGTTATGGGCTTTAAAAGAAGCCATGTGTCGAGATTTTGAGTTTCCATCCCGGTATTACACTTTATACGACATCACAGAAGATTGAATTATAACAAAAACTGTTTGACATAGAAACACCAGATTTGCAGTTTTTTTATATACAATGTTTATTAATTATGAAATTATGAAAAATATTAATAATATTCCACCCATGAGATTCACTAGGTCATCTGACTTCTGGGAAAGGTGTGTCTCTGATCTACACACAATACCCCATAATGTCAAAGTGGAATTTTTGTTAGTATAGTGTGTTTTTAAATTAATAGAACATGAAAAGCAGACATTTCTTGAGTAAATAATTATTCAACCCCCTTTGTTCCGGCAAGCCTAAATAAGGTGAATAAGACTGCTCTTTGCCTTAGTAGGGAAGTTCAGGTGGCTGCCTCTGCCCTTGTCCTTAGTCTGCCTCCTGTCCCGCCTATCGCCATAGGTCGCCTTCCTGAAAACAATGGCACTATACTTTTGCTTTAACCTGTTCTACCTTAAAAGATTAGTTGTTGACCTTTTGATTACTTGTCCTTAAAGACTAGAAATGTTCCAGTGTGGTTGAAGCCAAAAGATAGTTCACACGTTCATCATTCAGGGGGTTACTATCAAACAGATATGTCACATTTCTGTTTCGTCCATAACTTATTTCCTGCTTGTAGCAGGCGCCATGAGGCGTTTTAAGGAATCATTTTCTCTAACTACAGTGCATTCGGAAAGTATTCAGACATTTTACATTTTTACATTTTAGTCATTTAGCAGACACTCTTATCCAGAGCGATTTACAGTTAGTGAGTGTATACATTTTTCATACTGGCCCCCTGTGGAATCGAACCCACAACCCTGGCGCATTCCCAAATGCCATGCCTCTACCAATCTGAGCTACACGGGACCCAGACCCCTTCCCTTTTCCACATTTTATGTTACAGCCTTATTCTGAAATGGATTAAATACATTTTTCCTCATCAATCTACACACCGATACCCCATAATGACAAAGTGAAAACAGGTTTAAAGAAATTTTGTAAAATGTATTACAAATCAAAAACAGTAATACCTTATTTACATGAGTATTCAGACCCTTTGCTATGGAGAGACTCAAAATTGAGCTCAGGTACATCCTGTTTCCATCTGATCATCCTTGAGATGTTTCTACAACTTGGATTGAAGTCCACCTGTGGTAAATTCAATTGATTGGACATGATTTGGGAAGACACACATCTGTCTATATAAGGTCCCACAGTTGACAGTGCATGTCAGAGCAAAACCAAGCCAAGAGGTCGAAGGAATTGTCCGTAGAGCTTCTAGACAGGATTGTGTCAAGGCACAGATCTTCGGGTCTGATGAAACCAAGATTGAACTCTTTGGCCTGAATGCCAAGTGTCACGTCTGGGGGAAACCTGGCACCATCCCTACGGTGAAGCATGGTGGTGGCAGCCTCATGCTGTAGGGATGTTTTATCAGCAGCGGGACTGGAGACTAGTCAAGATCGAGGGAAAGATGAACGGAGCAAAGTACAGAGACAGATCCTTGATGAAAACCCTGCTCCAGAGCGCTCAGGACCTCAGACTGGGGCGAAGGTTCACCTTCCAACAGGACAACACCACCCCTCAAAGCACACAGCCAAGACAACGCAGGAGTGACTTCAGGTCTCTGAATGTCCTGAGTTGCCCAGCCAGAGCCAGACTTGAACCTGATCTAACATCTCTGAAAATAGTTGTGCAGCGATGCTCCCCATCAGAATTGACAGAGCTTGAGAGGATCCGCAGAGAAGAATGGGAGAAACTCCCCAAATACAGGTGTGCCAAAGCTTGTAGCATCTTACCCAAGAAGACTCGAGGCTGCAATCACTGCCAAAGGTGCTTCAACAAAGTACAGAGTAAAGGGTCTGAATACTTATGTAAATGTGATATTTCTGTTTTTTAATTTTCATAAATTTTCTAACATTTCTAAAACCAGTTTTTGCTTTGTCATTATGGGGTAAATTGTGTGTAGATTGATGACGGAAAAAAACATATTAATCAATTTTAGAATAAGGCTGTAACGTAACAAAATGTGGAAAAAGTAAAACGGGTCTATATAATTTCTGAATGAACTGTATGTTGTTTTTTATATATACACTGGCCGGTCAAAAGTTTTAGAACACCTACTCATTCAAAGGGGTTTTCTTTATTTTTACTATTTTCTACATTGTAGAATAATAGTGAAGACATAAACTATGAAAAAAACACATATGGAATCATGTAGTAACCAAAAAAGTGTTAAACAAATCAAAATATATTTTATATTTGTGATTCTTCAAATAGCCACCCTTTGCCTTGATGACAGCTTTGCACACTCTTGACATTCTCTCAACCAGCTTCATTTGGAATGCTTTTCCAACAGTCTTGATGGAGTTCCCACATATACTGAGCACTTGTTGGCTGCTTTTCCTTCACTCTGCAGTCCGACTCATTCCAAACCATCTCAATTTGGTTGAGGTCGGGGGATTGTGGAGAACAGGTCATTTGATGCAGCCCTCCATCACTCTCCTTCTTGGTAAAATAGTGCTTACACAGCCTGGAGGTGTGTTGGGTCATTGTTCTGTTGAAAAACAAATGATAGTCCTACTAAGCCCAACCAGATGGGATGGTGTATCGCTGCAGAATGCTGTGGTAGCCATGCTGGTTAAGTTCTAAATAAATCACCAGACAGTGTCACCACGCCCCACACCATAACCATTTCCTCCTTCTTTCGCGGTGGAAATACACATCAGATCATCCATTCACCCACACCACGTCTCACAAAACACGTGATTTAACCAAAATCTCCAGTTTGACTCCCAACCAAAACACATTTCCACCATTCTAAAGTCCATTCTTTTCGATTTCTTGGCCCCAAGCAAGTCTCTTTAACTTCTTATTGATTGTCCAACAGCACGTAGTTTCTTTGCAGCAATTCACGACCATGAAGGCCTCCAATTCACACAGTCTCCCTCTGAACAGTTGATGTTGAGATGTGTCTGTTCCTAACTCTTTGAAGCATTTATTTGGGCTGCAATTTTCTGAGGCTGGTAATTCTAATAACTATCCTCCTGCCCAGCACAGTTAACTCTGGGTCTTCCCTCCTTCCGTCCTCATAAGCCAGTTTCATCATAGCGCTTGAATTTTTTTTATCTGCACTGGAAGAAACATTTAAAGTTCTTGAAATGTTCTTGCACCTTCATTCTTAATAATAATGACCTTTTCTCTTCTGCTTATTTGAGCTGTTCTTGCCATAATATGACTTGGTCTTTTTCCAAATAGGGCTATCTTCTGTATACTTTGTCACAACACAACTGATTGATTACATTAAGGAAAAAAATTCCCCAAAGTAACTTTTAAAAGTACACCTGTTCATTCAAATACATTCTAGGTGACTACCTCATGAAGCTGGTTAAACTGCCAAGAGTGTACAACTCTCATCAAGGCAAAGGGTGGCTGTTTGAAGAATCTCAGAGTATAAAATATATTTTTGATTTGTTTAACACTTTTTGGTTACTACATGATTCCATATGTGTTTTTTTATATTACGTATGAAAATATAAAATAAAAAAAACCCCTGAATGAATAAGTTTGTCTAAAATTTTGACCTTAGTGTATATATACATTGAATTTTACTCATTAGGTTGGAGTCATTAAACTCGTTTTTCCACCCTCACAAATTTCTTGTTAACAAACTATAGTTTGTGATCGGTTTAGGACATGTACTTTGTGCACATGCCACAGTAATTTCCAACATTGTTTACAGACAGATTATTTCACTTATAATTCACTTGTATCTGATTCAGTGGGTCAGAACGTTTACATACACACTAAGTTACTGTGCCTTTCAACAGCTTGAAAACTCCAGAAAGCTGATGTCATGGCTGTAGAAGCTTCTGATAGGCTAATTGACACATCATTTGATTCAATTAAAGTGTACCTGTGGATGTATTTCAAGGCCCACCTTCTGACTCAGTGCCTCTTTGCTTGAACCTGCGGAAAATAAAATATCAGCCAACCTCAAGAAATTGTTTTTATGAGCCTCCACAAAGTATGGTTCATCATGAGGCAATTTCCAAAACGTCTGATATACGTTCATCTTACACATGTCGCAAGTATAAACACC
>NW_025538472.1:0-19187 GCF_020615455.1 Coregonus clupeaformis | reverse complement strand
TGTTCCACCGATGATTTTAGAGCAGCGAACAATTTCAAACTGGGTGGCCAAACTGTGCTTCCGCCCAGGTAGGGGCCAGCAGGCCAGAGTGATTGAGCGCAATGCCTGGTTTAGGTGTAGGGACTGATCAAAATATTTTTAGATTTGTGTGCTGTAATGTTGTGAATTGTTAGATACTACTGCACTGTTGGAGCTAGGAACACAAGCACTTAGCTACACCATGGCCAACCATCTGCTAAATATGTGTATGTGATCAATAACATTTGATTTGACTAGGAAACTTATCAAAGTAACATGAAGTAATTATATAATTACCTATTATTACACAGCATTAAAAAAAACAATTAACCCCACTTGTTTCGATGCACGCACAACATTCAGACTTATGACAGTAAAAGTCTCAAAACATGCGTCCTCTCCCTTCAGACGATGATACCGCTCTGACCTGAGTGGGCAGTGCAGTGTTCAGATGAAGCATTTGACCCGCTCTGATTGGTTGGGAATGGCATGATTATCTGATGACTGAGGATACTTAGGTAAACTGTGGGGAATTTAGGTAGAGAGGAGAGGAGAAAGGACTGGCCTTTTTTACAGGTAGGCTACCAACTGTAACAGTACACAGTTAAAAATAGTGTTTTTCAAAGGTTCTTTGGTAAAGGTTGATGGTTCAAAAACGGACATTAACCAATAGACCTGATTACATTACATTAGCCCATTTCATCAAATCAACGATTAGAGGTAAGATGATTATACAATAGCCTAAAATCCAATTCTAATTATTTGTGGTTTGGTAGTACTTTTTTAAATAATCAAATTAATACCCTTGGAAGAATTACATAACATGGCAATTTACAGTTCGCCATTTCACAGGATGTTTAACTTTGCTATCACTATGATTGGCCTAACTATACTACAAGCTCTGCTTTAGGTTGTAGTTTTTTTAAGCATAGCTGACAAGGAAAGCCTTAATATAACCCACTTCAAACATATTTACAAATATCTTTTCTTTACACTCAGAAAGGGTTGAGCGTGAAAATGAATGAGCCTTTGAGGCCTCGAAACCAAAAGTAAGCTATAGCACGTCCCAACGTTGCCTATACCTGATAATTTCTTCTAGCACAGCCACAAAGAAGTCCAAATTAGCTATAGGCCCTAATTAAAATGTTTTAAAAAACGAAGATTTGCTTTTTAGTCTTAAGTTAAGGGTTAGTGTTGGGCATAAGGTTAGCAGTGTTGTTAATGAGTTAGGTTTAAAATCCCATTTAAAAAGAAGATCAATTGTAGAAATATGCAGGGTTTATACTTCGTGGCTGTTATCTAATAACACCACCTCCATGAGCGCGTCGCTCTTTCAGCGGATTGGCACGAGAGCTGAATGGCAAACGTCTATCCCAAAATCTTCCACGTTAAGCAGATCCTTCATTATTAAGGAGGTGACAGATTTTTGTATGGAGGCGATGAGTGTGTTGAATATAAGCTAGTCTAGATAAATATAAATTGCTATTTTTGGTACATATGAGGCTTATTTGCTCTAATAGAAGTTTTAATACTTAGGTTAGCTATGAGTTGTACTGTAAATAACTTGGTACTGTATATCTTTGTTTTATTGTGTTTCTCTCCCGTGTACTTAACAATACTTCAGTTGAGGGTGTTTTAATACGCTGAAAATAAAGACGGGCACCAACAGCACCGCACAGAGTATATAGTATGGATGGGCTAAGGCACTTGGTAGCAGGGTTGTGAGTGGAGCAATTTGAAGCTGGAAGTGGGGAGAGTTTTAGCCCGCTCCAGTGGCGTTCCCGCCTTTCCTATCTCAGGCAGTACACTCACTTCATGAGCTCAGGGCTTAGCACTCCCTTCATGAGCTCAGAGGCAGTAGCACTCTCTTCATGAGCTCAGGGCAGTAGCACTCACTTCATCTCAGGGCATACCCGGCCCAACATGCATTCATAGTCTACTTATGTGTCTATCTATAGCCTCTTGCTTTAGCTTCACGTTACAAATAACCTAAATGTTTTCATAAAGAAACTGATAAAACACACAGGTGCTAAATCCAAGGTACTTACAAATTAAACCAAGCAAGGGGAAGTGTGGTGATTAGTGTCCACAACCTAAATAATCATGATGAATCTAAACACTTATCAAAGCATGATGGTGTACTCCACTACGTGCAACTGCTAAAAAAAAAGAACGAGGTAGGTAGATAACAAAGTTTATCATTGTGAAGTATAAGTTGGTTGTTTGGTGTTACCGTCAATCAGGAGTCTTTATGTATCGTGTTCAAAGGCCTTTATTAAAACCACGAGAGTTACAGCATAAGTTCCTACTCACGCGGAGATCCGGAACTCCCAAATAAATCTTACTGTATTCTGCCCTCCGTCGTTGTTCCCCATATATATAACTTCCAAATGTGGGTGGCTCCCTCTTTCCAATCCCCGTGTCTACACCTTCCTGTCTGTGTAATACTTACAATAACAGTCCCTCTTATACCAAATCAACATTCTTCGTTCCATTTAACACATTTAACACCATCCTATTATCAAAAACACTACAGTAGCAAAGTATTTATAAACTAAAAATCAGATCTCTTAAATGTTTCGTTCTTTTTTGTTTCTATTATCTATTTAATAGCCATATTGATTTTGTCCCAATAGGCCTGGCATATTCCCACATTCACTTTCCGTTTTGATTAGATTATTTTCCTAAAAACTTTAGGCCTACCTATAAACAATTTACTAAACAACTCTGCATCTCTTCCCAGCCTGAGCGAGAGAGGCCAAAGGGTGTTATAGCATCCCCAGTGGCTCTGCAGAGGTGGGAGAGGATATTCTCCCCAGTGGCTCTGCAGGGGTGGAAGGATATTCTCCCCAGTGGCTCTGCAGGGGGTGATATTCTCCCCCAGTGGCTCTCGAAGTGAATATATCCACTGCTGGCCGGCTCTCAGATCCATCGCAAAAGCCTGGAAACCCACAACTGACAAAATGGTGATTCTAAAAATGAATTCTAAAAAAATAATTCAAGCACTAATAAGTCATTTATTTTTTAATGTGTATTTTAATTCTCAGTAAGTCATAACTTTATGCACATATTTATAAGATATAATGATTTAAAACAACTAAATATTATTTTAAATGCTAACCCTTTATATTCCTACCACCCATTTTTCTAATCTTCACAATTTATTTCTTTGTAGATTATAGTGTTAAAAATAATTAAATATTATAGCCTAAATAATTTATTTTTCGTTCCTTCTTAGGCTCCTGTCTGCTCCTGACCTATTTAGAGTGTTTATATGTTGTTTAATATGATTTGTAGCCTATTTGAAATGATGTTCAGCTTCTTACCTTCACCTTTTCATATTATTCAAATACTTTTAATTGAAATCCATATGGTTTTGGTTTCAATAAAACCAATTGGTAGGTACATGTAGTCACAAAAATAGATGGTGTTGGTGATGTTAGTTTTAATGGATTATCAGATAAATTGAGTTAATCATAATATATTCAATTCTTTGTGCTAACTTTGCTTTTTTTGTTCTCTCTTCAAACACAGTGAAGAGGACGCACCAGGAGTTAATGAGTTTGGGCTAACCTTTGTCTCCTTGGTATCTTCTTATTGATTACAGCTTGAGGGGTGAGGTACAGGGAGCGGGTGATTGTTGAGTTGTTCAGCGGTCCTCAGGGACAAAGTGGGTGGCGGCAATACAAACTAACTTTAAGATTGGAGACCTTAAGAATGTCTTGCCCCCTCTGCAGATGTATCCTTTGTTACTTTAATAAAGTCATTTCTTGATCAACAAAAACTCTCTAAATTATTTTATTTGTTATTTTCCACAACATTGGTTAAATTGTGATTTTAATGATTGAGCTAATTTGGAGCAGCAGTTTATTTTTCCTGTGAGCATGAGCGGTTTTTAGCAGAGTGGTAGGAAGGAAATGCAAGCATCGCTCCATGGATTTCACTCTCAACTCTTCTCACATACTCTTTTTATTTTATTTATTTTTTTCACCTTTATTTAACCAGGTAACCGTTGAAAACAAGTTCTCATTTACAACTGCGACCTGGCCAAGATAAAAGCAAAGCAGTGCGATAAAAACAACAACACAGAGTTACATATGGGGTAAACAAAACATAAAGTCAAAATACAACAGAAAATATATATACAGTGTGTCAATGTAGTAAGTTATGGAGGGTAAGGCAATAAATAGGCCATAGTGCAAAATAGCTACAATTTCGTATTAACACTGGAATGATAGATGTGCAAAAGATGATGTGCAAATAGAGATACTGGGGTGCCAAATTAGCCAAATAAATAACTATGAGGATGAGGTAGTTGGTTGGGCTAATTTCAGAATGGCTGTGTACAGGTGCAGTGATCGGTAAGCTGCTCTGACAACTGGCGCTTAAAGTTAGTGAGGGGAGATAAGAGTTTCCAGCTTCAGAGATTTTTGCAGTTCGTTCCAGTCATTGGCAGCAGAGAACTGGAAAGAATGGCAGCCAAAGGAGGTGTTGGCTTTGGGGAAGACCAGTGAGATATACCTGCTGGAGCGCAGACTACGGGTGGGTGTTGCTATGGTGACCAGTGAGCTAAGATAAGACAGGATTTGCCTAGCAGTGATTTATAGATGACCTGGAGCCAGTGGGTTAGGCGACGAATATGTAGTGAGGGCCGCCAACAAGAGCGTACAGGTCACAATGGTGGGTAGTGTATGGGGCTTTGCGTGACAAAACGGATGGCACTACATCCAATTTGCTGAGTAGAGTGTTGAGGCAATTTTGTAAATGACATCGCTTAAGTCAAGGATCGGTAGGATAGTCCGTTTATGAGGGCATGTTTGGCAGCATGAGTGAAGGAGGGCTTTGTTGCAAAATAGGAAGCCGATTCTAGATCTAACTTTTGATTGGAGATGCTTAATGTGAGTCTGGAAGGAGAGTTTACAGTCTAACCAGACACCTAGGGTATTTGTAGTTGTCCACATACTCTAGGTCAAACCCGCCGAGAGTAGTGATTCTAGTCGTGTGGGCGGGTGCCAGCAGCGTTGGGTTGAAGAGCATGCATTTAGTTTTACTAGTGTTTAAGAGCAGTTGGAGGCTACGGAATGAGTGTTGTATGGCATTGAAACTCGTTTGGAGGTTTGTTAACACAGTGTCCAATAAAGGGCCAGATGTATACAAAATGGAGTCGTCCGCATAGAGGTGGATCCGAGCATGTGCAAGTTGCAGCGGAGGGTGCAGAGCTGGTGGCCGGGGTAGTGGTAGCCAGGTGGAAAGCATGGCCAGCCGTAGCAAAATGCTTATTGAAATGATTGTAGATTTATCGGTGGTGACAGTGTTTCCTAGCTTCAGTGCAGTGGGCAGTTGGGAGGAGGTGCTCTTATTTTCCATGGACTTTACAGTGTCCCAAATCTTTTTGGAGTTAGTGCTACAGGATGCACATTTCTGTTTGAAAAAGCTAGCCTTTGCTTTCATAACTGATTGTGTATATTGGTTCCTGACTTCCCTGAAAAGTTGCATATCGCGGGGGCTGTTCGATGCTAATGCAGTACGCCACAGGATGTTTTTGTGCTGGTCAAGGGCAGTCAAGTCTGAGGAGAACCAGGGGCTATATCTGTTCTTAGTTCTGCATTTTTTGAATGGGGCATGCTTATTTAAGATTGAGAGGAAAGCACTTTTAAAAAACAACCAGGCATCCTCTACTGACGGTATGAGGTCAATATCCATCCAGGATACCCGGGCCAGGTCAATTAGAAAAGCCTGCTCGCTAAAGTGTTTTAGGGAGCGTTTGACAGTGATGAGGGGTGGTCGTTTGACCACGGGCCCATTACGGACGCAGGCAATAAGGCAGTGATCGCTGAGATCCTGGTTGAAGACAGCGGAGGTGTATTTAGAGGGTACATTTGTCAGGATGATATCTATGAGGGTGCCCATGTTTACAGATTTAGGGTTGTACCTGGTAGGTTCGTTGATAATTTGTGTGAGATTGAGGGCATCTAGTTTAGATTGTAGGTTGGCCGGGGTGTTAAGCATATCCCAGTTTAGGTCACCAAGCAGTACAAACTCTGAGGATAGATGGGGGCAATTAGTTCACATATGGTGTCCAGGGCTGAAGGGGGTCTGTAGCAAGCGGCAACAGTGAGAGACTTATTTCTGGAAAGGTGGATTTTTAGAAGTAGAAGGTCAAACTGTTTGGGCACAGACCTGGATAGTACGATAGAGCTCTGCAGGCTATCTCTACAGTAGATTGCGACCCCACTCCCTTTGGCAGTTCTATCGAGACGGAAAATGTTGTAGTTGGGGATGGAAATTTCAGAATTTTTGGTGGCCTTCCTGAGCCAGGATTCAGACACTGCTAGAACATCAGGTTTGGCGGAGTGTGCTAACGCAGTGAATAACTCAAACTTAGGGAGGAGGCTTCGGATGTTAACGTCAAGAAACCAGGCTTTTTACGGTTACAGAAGTCAACAAATTATAACGCCTGGGGAGTAGGAGTGATACTGGGGGCTACAGGGCCTGGGTTAACCTCTACATCACCAGAGGAACAGAGGAGGAGTAGAATAAGGATACGGCTAAAGGCTTTAAGTACTGGTCTTCTAGTGTGTTGGGTACAGAGAAAAAAAGGGGCAGATTTCCGGGCGTTGTAGAATAGATTCAGGGCATTATGTACAGACAAGGATATGGAAGGATATGAGTACAGTGGAGGTAAACCTAAGCGTTGGGAAACGATGAAAGAGATAGCATCACTGGAGGCACCGATTGAGTCGGTCTCCGTGTGTATGGGGGGTGGGACAAAGGAGCTATCTAAGGCAGGTTGAGCTGGGCTGGGGGATCTACAGTGAAATAGTACAATGAGAAATAACCGAAACAGCACTAAGCAAGGCATATTGACATGGGAGAGAGGCATAAAGCAATCACAGGTGTTATTCGAGAGAGCTAAGACAACAGCTGGTAATGGCGATGAAAGTTTGGGCTGAGGCTAAACATAAACAGGATGCGGTACCGTATAAAGGAACAGTCCAGTAGGCATCAGCTATATAGCTGAGTTATCATAAGGTCCGGTGAACAGCAATAGGAGAGTTCAGAGGTAGTTCGGGGGCTGCTACAGCACTGGCGAGCAAGAAGCCACGGCTTGCGTATGCTAGCGGGCCGGGGCTAGCAGATGGTCGTAACGGGAAGCCTGTTGAAACTACATCTGACGATTTCGTCGGCAGACTAGTTGTGTTGGATCGGCGGGGCTCCGTGTCAACACTAGGAGGTCCCGTCCGGTTGACAGAGAGGTAGATAGCCGGGAGATGGGCCTGGCTCGAGGCTAGCTCAAGGCTGATGAGCCAACAACAACATCCATTTGGTTGCAGCTAGCTAGTTGCGATGATCCGGTGTTAAAGGTCCAGTGATTCAGTGATTCCGGCAGAAAAAAAACGATATGTTCTGGGTCGATAACGCGCAGTGCAGACAGTGCAGACTGGCCGATAATAGTCCAGGCTAGAGCTGGCTGGTAGGTAGTGCAGGCCACGGACAATGGTGAAAAACCACTAACGGTGGCTAATAGCAAGTAGCTAGTTAGCTGGCTACTCCCGTCCGGTAGACAGAGAGGTAGATAGCCGGGATATGGGCCTGGCTCGAGGCTAGCTCAAGGCTAACTGGTGCTTGCCTCGGGGGCAGTGGTGATTAGCCAACAGCAACATCCATTCGGTTGCGGCTAGCTAGTTGCGATCCGGTGTTAATGTCCAGTGATTCAGTTATTCCGGCAGAAAATCCGATGTTCTGGGTGAAAACCGCTAACGGTGGCTAATATCAAGTAGCTAGTTAGCTGGCTAGCTAGTTTCAACTGGAGATTCTAGATAAAAGGTAAGTCAGTAGTAGAATCCGTTCTACATTGAGTGAGGTGGGTTGCAGGAAAGTATATTTAGTAGAAGGATGAAAAGTGTGATAGGGAAATATGTACGAAAAATACAAAAAAAATACAAAAAACAGGCTATTTACACGGACACACAACAGAGTACACGACCGCACTGCTACGCCATCTTGGATCCCTTCTGCTCGGTGGTATGGCAGCTTGCTTCAACCAAAGTGTTTGTGTGTGTTATCAACAAGGACACACATTGGCCTTGGCTAACACACTGAAAGCTAACTGGTGGGAAAGCAAGGATGGCTGGAACTTTCTCTCACTTCACTTGGAGCTGATCTTCTTTTCTGAGCTGGAGATAGCCCAGCATGCACTGCTCCACTTACATTTACATTTTAGTCATTTAGCAGACGCTCTTATCCAGAGCGACTTACAGTTAGTGCATACATTACTTTTTTTTCTTTTTTTCCATACCCCCGGGTGGAAAACGAACCCACAACCCTGGCATTGCAAACGCCATGCTCTACGAACTGAGCTACATCCCCTGCCGGCCATTACCTCCCCTACCCTAGACGACGCTGGGCCAATTGTGCGCCGCCCCATGGGTCTCCCGGTCACGGCCGGCTACGACAGAGCCTAGAATCGAACCAGGACCTCTAGTGGCACAGCTAGCACTGTGATGCAGTGCCTTAGACCACTGCGCCACTCGGGAGTATGGTGGGCGGAGCTACAGCTTTGATATGATGAACTAACATTACTGATGCTGTATGATTAACTACAAATATTTCACAGCCTCTTGAACATGAGGACAAATTATCTATAACTAGGTCCAGACCACCCGACCATCCCTCAAAGAACAATAGGATCCCTGCTATATACCCGAATATACACTCACCGGACAGTTTATTAGGTACACCAAAATTGATCACTCCTACAGACAGTGAGTCACGTGGATGTGGCTTGCTATATAAAGCAGGCAGACAGGCATCGAGGCATTCAGTCACTGTTCGATTGAACGTTAGATTGGGCCAAATTAGTGACCTAAGCTACTTTGAGCGTGGTATGATCGTCGGTGCCAGGCGTACTGTATCCACCATGTCAGAAATGTCTGCCCTCCTAGGCTTTTTACGCACGACATTGTCTAGGGTTTACCAAGAATGGTGCGACAAATAAAAAACATCCAGTCAGTGGCAGTCCTGTGGGCGGAAACAGCTTGTTGATGAGAGAGGTCGAAGCAGAATGGCAAGAATCGTTCAAGCTAACAGGCTGGCCACAAACAGACAAATAACAGTGTAGTACAACAGTGGTGTGCAGAACGGCATCTTGGAACGCCCAACTCATTGATCCTTGTCACGGATGGGCTATTGCAGCAGACGACCACACCGGGTTCCACTCCTATCAGCTAAAAACAAGAAGAAGCGGCTCCAGTGGGCATGCGATCACCAACACTGATCTCCATTGCCTGGAACATGACAGCGAGTTCATTCTCCATTATAAGTATTTGGATTGATGATCAGCTCTCTTTTAAAACACATATTGAAAAACTGACAAAAAAGCTGAGAATTAGGATTGGTTTCTTTTATAGAAACAATCCTGCTGGCCTCCTGAGTGGCGCAGCATTCTAAGGCACTGCATTTCAGTGATGAGGCGCCACTACAGCCTCGGGTTCGATCCCAGGCTGTGTCACAGCTGGCTGTAGACAGGAACTCCACAGGGCGGTGCACAATTTGCCCAGCATCATCCGGGTTAGGGGAGGGTTTGTCCGGGGTGATTTCTGACTCCTTGTGGCGGGCCGGATGCCTGCAAGCTGACTTCGGTCGACAGTTGAACAGGGTTTCCTCCGCCTGGCTACCGGGTTAAGCAAGCAGTGTGTTAAGAAGCAGTGCAGCTTGGCGGATCATGTTTCGGAGGACACATGATTGCCTCTCCTGAGCCCGTTGGGGAGATGCAGCGATGGGACAACATCGTAACTACCAATTGGGGAGAAAAAGCAAAATAAAATAAAAATCAGACTCACTTTGTAGAAGGAAGATTGTTCAATGCTTCTCCCAGTAGTTGATTATGGCGACATAATCTACAGTTGAAGTCGGACGTTTACATACACCTTAGCCAAATACATTTAAACTCAGTTTTTCACAATTCCTGACACTTAATCCTAGTAAAAATTCCCTGTCTTAGGTCAGTTAGGATCACCACTTTATTTTAAGAATGTGAAATGTCAGAATAATAGTGGAGAGAATGATTTATTTCAGCTTTTATTTCATTCATCACATTCCCAGTTGGTCAGAAGTTTACATACACTCAATTAGTATTTGGTACCATTGCCTTTAAATTGTTTAATTTGGGTCAAACGTTTCGGGTAGCCTTCCACAAGCTTCCCACAATAAATTGGGTGAATTTTGGCCCATTCCTCCTGACAGAGCTGGTGTAACTGAGTCAGGTTTGTAGGCCTCCTTGCTCGCACACGCTTTTTCAGTTCTGCCCACAAATGTTCTATAGGAGTGAGGTCAGGGCTTTGTTATGGCCACTCCAATACCTTGTTATCCTTAAGCCATTTTGCCACAACTTTGGAAGTATGCTTGGGGTCATTGTCCATTTGGAAGACCCATTTGCGACCAAGGCTTTAACTTCCTGACTGATGTCTTGAGATGTTGCTTCAATATATCCACATAATTTTGCTTTCTCATGATGCCATCTATTTTGTGAAGTGCACCAGTCCCTCCTGCAGCAAAGCACCCCCACAGCTAAATGCTGCCACCCCCGTGCTTCACGGTTGGGATGGTGTTCTTCGGCTTGCAAGCTACCCCCTTTTTCCTCCAAACATAACAATGGTCATTATGGCCAAACAGTTCTATTTCTGTTTCATCAGACCAGGGGACATTTCTCAAAAAAGTACGATCTTTCTCCCCATGTGCAGTTGCAAACCGTACTTGGGCTTTTTTAAGGCAGTTTTGGGGCAGTGGCTTCTTCCTTGCTGAACGGCCTTTCAGGTTATATCGATATAGGACTCGTTTTACTGTGGATATAGATACTTTTATACCTGTTTCCTCCAGCATCTTCACTAGGTCCTTTGCTGTTGTTCTGGGATTGATTTGCACTTTTCGCACCAAAGTACGTTAATCTCTAGGAGACAGAACGCGTCTCCTTCCTGAGCGGTATGACGGCTGCATGGTCCCATGGTGTTTATACTTGCGTACTATTGTTTGTACAGATGAACGTGGTAACTTCAGGCGTTTGGAAATTGCTCCCAAGGATGAACCAGACTTGTGGAGGTCTACACATTTTTTTCTGAGGTCTTGGTTGATTTCTTTTGATTTTTCCATGATATCAATCAAAGAGGAACTGAGTTTGAAGGTAGGCCTTGAAATACATCCACAGGTACACCTCCAATTGATTCAAATGATGTCAATTAGCCTATCAGAAGCTTATAATGCCATGACATCATTTTCTGGAATTTTTTCTGGATTTTTTTCTGGAATTTTCCAAGCTGTTTAAAGGCACAGTCAACATTTGCCAGGCTGAGATCTTATCAGATCTGCCCTGGCACCCAGGGTCGTAAATTACCCTGTGCATGACCAAGGTCCAAGAACTGTCTGGGATGACTCTAGAAGCTCGCCCACGGCAGAGCAATAAAACACCTTAATATAGGCCACAATGGAAAATGCTGTGGCAGCGTGTGCATGCAAAAGTCTACGTTTATCAATTCAACAATTAAAACCACTTCTGAAAAAGTACTTGTGCAACCAATGCAATAATAACACTTATGGCAGTATGGAATACTACTACATATGATAAACAATAGGCAAAGCAGCATTGGCAACTCTAACATTAAAGAATACTAACATCCAGGGGTGCAACTTTGGTTTTAGAAGTGGGGGGGCATACGTTTTTTTATTCAGTCGGATAAACACTCCAAACAGCCTTCCCGACCGCTCGGAGGCGTCCGCATGAGCCTAAAGCACACCGTTGCATCGTTTTTTAAAAAATCACATTCCAATTATAAACCTGTGGGGGGGACAAGAATGCAATTTCAGAATGTGGGTGGGACATGTCCCCCTGTCCCGAGTGAAAGTTGCGCCTCTGCTAACAACCGTGCAGTAGAACATATGGCTGAAACTTCTCTAAGTAACATGAAGTAAATAGTGATAATTACCTATTACTACACAGCAATTTGTTTGACTGCTATGATTGTAAATACATCCCTTTTGGCATGTACATAACTAAATCCGACAGGAGAGTTTGAGTGATTAAAGTTGGACAGGATCTCGAAATCTCTGCGCAAGAAACACTTAGCCTAACGAATGTTAGGCTGTTAGTCTGGCAATTGTGATTTGCCAGATGTTAAGTCTATTTGCAAGACTGATTTGTAATTTCAATAGACATAGGCTACTGACTCAAATCTGGGTTTATGATTGTAATTAAACTTTGCCATGGTTTGCTTAGCTAGATGCAGGTAGCCAATAGCCCCTGATAGGCCTGCATATCATTTAAGATAGCCTACAGTAGCCTAGGCAAGATGTAAACTGAACGATTTAGCAACTTGCTTAGTTAAAATTGACAGACTCTTTTATTCAACATGGATAGCAAGGCAATTTAGAGGTACACATTATTTGTGTTGTCCAATAGCCTGCTGGAATAGGCTATTGAGGATGGGGTTGTAATTGCAATCACTGAGCAAATATTAATAATATGAACTGAATATGCTTGACAACATCAGCCAGTGTAAGTTTTTTTAAACCTGTATCCTAATCTGACTGACTGTTACCGTCAATCTAATGCATTCTAACAACAGCTGGCAATTGCGATAGAGCTGTGACCATGATCACAACCCACAACCCACGACCAGTACATAGGCCCACCCACTGGGGAGCCAGGCCCACCCACTGGGGAGCCAGGCCCACCCACTGGGGAGCCAGGCCCAGCCACTGGGGAGCCAGGCCCAGCCACTGGGGAGCCAGGCCCAGCCAATCAGAATTCGTTTTTCCACACAAAAGGGCTTTATTAAAGACAGATATACTCCTCAGTTTCATCAGCTGTCCGGGTGGCTGGTCTCAGATGATTCCGCAGGTGAAGAAGCCAGATGTGGAGGTCCTGTGCTGGCATGGTTACACGTGGTCTGCGGTTGTGAGGCCGATTGGACATACTGCCAAATTCTCTAAAACGACTTTGGACGCGGCTTATGGGAGAAAAATGAACATTCAATTATCTTGCAACAGCTGTGGTGGACATTCCTGCAGTCAGCATGCCAATTGCACACTCCCTCAAAACTTGAGACATCTGTGGCATTGTGTTGTGTGACAAAACTGCCCATTTTAGAGTGGCCTTTTACTGTCCCCAGCACAAGGTGCACCTGTGTAATGATCGTGCTGTTTAATCAGCTTCTTGATATGCCACTCCTGTCAGGTGGATGGATTATCTTGGCACAGGAGAAATGCTCACTAACAGGGATGTAAAGAAAATAGTGCACAACATTTTAGAGAAATCAGCTTTTTGTGCGTTATGGAACATTTCTGGGATCTTTTATTTTCAGTTCATGAAACATGGGACCAACACTTTATATGTTGCATTTATATTTTTGTTCAGTATATGTTATTTTCAGAGGCAGACTGGCTCTGGCAGCCAAAACGGCCAAATACTCCATCTAAACATGAATCGATTCTGAATTGCGATACGGTTCTAGAAACATAAAGCCCTTTACTGTCATGTCACATAAAATAATTTCACAAATGCTAAATATACACGTACAGTACACTGTGTTAGATTTGGTGGGGACTCAGGCGCAGAGACGGACACACGGACAACGAGGGTGAATATGATGTTGTTTTATTCAGGGGGTTTTGGCAGAGAGGAGTAGTGCAGGGTGGAGCAGCTACAGACCGGGGTAGGAGCTGCGTGGTGAGGAGAGCCAGTAGCACCGAGAGCTGGATGCCGAGGATAACAGACAACTGGTGAGCGGGTTGCGGCGTGGGAGTGGCAGGCAGGCAGGCAGCAGGAATCGACGGGATCTGGTCGAAGAAGAAAACAGGTACAAACTTGGCAGAAACAACTATAAAGCTAAGAGAGTAACAACTAAGCTGAGACTCCTGTACGGAGCCAAGTTACCACAGGTGGTGAAGGAACGAACTGGCGCTGGAGAGGTGTCCAGCCGGGTAGATAACTGCTTGTTGATTGGTGACAATGAGCCGCAGCTGGATGTAACTGATCTTGTGAGAGAATGGCCACGCCCCTGACCTAGATCCTCTGACTGGGCTGCACAGCAGGGGAGACAGACACAAACAACACACACACAGGGAAAAAAGGGAAACAGAAAACAAGAGGGAACAAGAACAACAGTGCCGAACCGTAACAGTACCCCCTCAACGGGCGCCACCCGGCGCTCCCCCGGCTTGTCAGGGTGGTCCCTATGGAAGTCAGCCACCAGCTGCGGGTCCAGTATAAACCGCCGGGAATCCAGGACCTCTCCTCGGGACCATATCCCTCCCAGTCCACCAGGTACTGAAAACCTCTACCACGCCTCCGGACGTCCAGCAGTCTCCGCACCGTGTAGGCTGGATGGTTTTCGTCAATACGCGGTGGCGGAGGGGGATCCACCGCGCGGACACAAAGGGCTGGAGGAGACCAGTTTAAGCTGGGACACGTGAAATGTAGGATGGACTCTCATGGCCTGGGGAAGCTTCAACCGAACAGCCGAAGGGTTGATGATGGAGTCGATCACGAAAGGACCCAAATACCGGGCGACAGCTTCACGGGAGTCCGTGCGTAGAGGGATGTTGCTGGAGGAGAGCCAGACTCGCTGACCAGGCTGGAACTGGGGAGCGACTATCCGGTGTCTGTCCGCCACTCTCTTGTTGCGCTCTGCTGTCCGTAGAAGGGCCTCACGGGTGTCCACCCACACCTTGCGGCAGCGACGAAGGTTATCCTGAACTGATGGGACGGCTAACTCCCCTTTTCCTGAGACGGGAACAATGGCGGTTGGTATCCCAAAGCCGCCTCAAATGGTGAGAGACCAGTGGCAGATGAGGTAGGGGAATTGTGGGCATATTCGACCCACGGGAGGTGTTTGGCCCAGGTGGACGGGTTCTGGGATGTCACACAGCGTGAGCAGCCTCCAGGTCCTGATTGGTCCCTCTCAGTCTGGCCATTGGACTGGGGATGGAAACCTGATGAGAGACTGACAGAGGCACCCAGAGCAGAACAAAACTCCTTCCATACCCGAGAAATGAACTGTGGACCTCTATCGGACACTATGTCCACAGGTATTCCCATGGGGACGGAATACATGTAGGACCAAGAGGTCGGCCGTCTCACTGGCAGACGGTAATTTTGGTAATGCAACAAAATGGGCAGATTTAGAGAATCTGTCCACGATGGTGAGTATGGTGTCATTACCTTCCGACATAGGAAGTCCAGTGACGAAGTCCAAGGGCCACGTGAGACCAAGGGCGACTCGGGACTGGGAGAGGCCGCAGCAGGCCCGAAGGAGCCCGGTGGGAGGCCTTATTTTGGGCACAGATGGAACAGGCCGCCACGTACTCCCGGACGTCAGCCTCAACAGATGGCCACCAAAAGTGCCTCTTCAGTAGCGACAGTGTACGGTTCATACCAGGGTGGCAGGAGAAGCTCGAGGTGTGGATCCAGTTGAGCACTTGCGGCCGCACGGCTGCGGGAACATAGAGAAGGTCGGAGGGACCATCGGCCCGGTCCAGGTTCCGACTCTTGAGCCGATCGGACGAGGGACTCGATTTCCCAGTGAACAGCCACCAAACAGGAAGCGGGCAGAATAGGTTCAGGATTGCTGGAGTCTTCATTGTCTGTAAACTGGCGAGAGAGAGCATCAGGCTTGACATTGCGTGTGCCAGGGACGGTATGTTAAAGTAAACTTGAACCTGCTGAAAAACAGGGCCCATCTGGCCTGACGGGAGTTTAGCCTCTTGGATGACTGGATGCTAAGCCAGGTTCTTGTGGTCTGTCCAGACTATGAAGGGTTGCTCTGCTCCGTCCAGCCAGTGCCTCCACTCCTCCAATGCCAACTTAACAGCAAGCAACTCCCGGTTACCCACGTCGTAGTTCTTCTCCGCAGGGGTCAACCTCCTCGAGAAAAAAGGCCACAGGATGGATCTTCTGGTCCGTGGAGGAACGTTATGACAGGACAGCCCCCCACCCCCGAATCAGAGGCGTCCACTTCCACAATAAACTGCAAACTAGCATCTGGATGAATAAGAACAGGTGAGGTGGTGAATAGTTCCTTCAGTGTACTCACGGCTGACTCGGCCTCCGGTGTCCACAGGAATGGCACCTTAGGGGAGGTGAGACTTGGTCAGGGGGGCAACCACTTGGCTGAAACCCCTGATGAAGGTCGGTAGAAGTTGGCGAAGCCCAGGAAGCGTTGCAGCTGCTTCCGGGACGTGGGTGTGGGCCACTCCGCAACTGCTCTGATCTTGTCAGGGTCTGGTGACACTTGTCCCCGCTCGATAATAAAACCCAAAAAGGGGAACGGACTGCCGTGGAACTCACACTTTTCTGCCTTCACATATAGTTTATTTTCCATGAGGCGTTGGAGAACCAGACGGACGTGGGAGACGTGTTCATCCTGTGACTTAGAGAATATAAGAATGTCATCCAAATAGACAAACACAAAACGGTGTAGAAAATCCCTCAACACATCGTTAACCATGGCCTGAAACACTGCTGGGGCGTTAGTGAGACCGAATGGCATGACTAGGTATTCAAAATGTCCGAGAGGGGTATTGAACGCAGTTTTCCATTCGTCTCCCTGCTTGATCCTAACGAGGTGGTAAGCGTTACGCAGGTCGAGTTTGGTAAACACGGTAGCTCCATGAAGGGGTTCAAAAGCTGAGTTGATGAGAGGCAGGGGGTACGTATTTCTGACTGTGATGTTATTAAGTCCTCTGTAGTCAATGCAGGGGCGTAATGTTTTGTCCTTCTTCTCAACAAAAAGAACCCCGCCCCAACAGCGGAAGATGAGGGACGAATGAGGCCAGAGGCTAGAGAGTCGCCTATGTAGGTTTCCATAGCTTCTCTCAGTACGGGACAGATTGAAAAGCCGACTGGATGGCAAAGGGGCTCCAGGCAGTAACTCAATGGCGCAATCGTATGGCCTATGAGGTGGTAGTGAAAGTGCTTTGGACTTGCTGAATACCCTCGGCCAGGTCCAGGTACTCGTCAGGGACTGAAGAGAGGTCTGGGGTTTGACAGGGGATGCAGGGGAACCTACAGAGGGCGGAATAGCCGACCCAAGGCAAGCATAATGGCAGTGAGTGCTCCAACTGTGTATCTTGTGGTTTTGCCAGTCAATATGGGGGTTGTGAAGGCTAAGCCAAGGGAAACCGAGGATAAGAGGGGGAGGCAGAGGAGGAGACTACTTTAAACTGGATGGTTTCTTTGTGATTGCCTGACAGTATGAGAGAAACGGGGACAGTTTGGTGGGTGATGTTGGCAAACTGATGACCGTCAATAGCGGTTACTGTAATAGGCTTAGGCAGGGGCTTAACAGGGATCTCAGCCTGAGTAACCAGGTCAACGTCCAGGGAAACTATCCTCAGCACCAGAGTCAATGAGAGCAGCTAAAGGGAGAGACAGATTCCTGAACTGGACTGTAGCTGGGATAACTAGACGGGGTGCTGTGGGCATGGAGTCAGGTGTAACACTTGCAAGTACGCCCACGTTTACCTGCAAGCTTTGTCTTTTGGGGGCGAACCGGACAGTTAACCAGAAAATGAGTGCGGTCCCCACAGTACACGCACTCACCAGCCCGCATGCGCCGTTCCTTTTCGGCAGGGGACAGACGAGCACGGCCCAGCTGCATGGGCTCGTCCAGTTCCGTGGAGGGATCCGCTGAGGTGTATGGGCGGTGTCCGAGTGGTGGTGTTGCTCCGGGTTGCGGGCAAAGCGAGGGCCCCCCGCCTGCAGTGCGGACCCGACCGCTCCTCTCCTGTCTCCTCTCCCGTAGCCTGTTGTCTATCACGGGTAGCAAGAGAAACGAGAGAATGAAGGTTAGCAGGCTCCTCACGAACAGCTAGTTCATCCTTAATTGTGTCACTCAAACCGTTAACAAACGCTCCCTGAAGAGCGTCGTCATTCCACTTGGAATCGGCTGCCAAGGTCAAAAATCAATGGCGTATTCAGCCACGCAACCCATGCCCTGTCGTAGCTTCAATAGTCTCTTTGTGGCGGTCCCGGCATGGTCCGGGTGATCAAACACAATCTCCAATTGAGAGGAAAAATACGTCAAACCGACAGGCTGGCAATCTGCTGAGTAGAATAAGCCGCTTCTGCCCAAATCAAAGCTTTGCCCCTTAGTAACCCCAGAGCGTAATGTACCTTTGAGGATTCCGTGGAGAACGACAGGGGCTTCTGTTTGAACACCAAGCGGCACTGAAGCAGGAAACCACGGCATTTGTTCAGGTCCCCAGTAAAAGGTTCGGGTGAGGTCGTAGAGGGTTCCCGAAGGGCAGGAGCGAAAACCGAGCCTGGAGCAACTGTAGGAGGAACAGGCGGAGGAGAAGCAGAGGGAGGAAGAGTAGTGAGTGTTACCAGGTTAGCTACCTGAGAGGTGAGCTGAGATACTTGATCCAACAACCGCTGGTTGTTATCCAATAGAGACCCGATGAGTTGGTCGTGTTGTCCCAATAACATTCCCTGTGAATGGAGGGCGCGTTATACGCCATCACCCGTTGTTTCATGTGGCGTCTCTGCTGAGTCCATGTATGGCCAGTTCGTTCTGTTAGATTTGGTGGGGACTCAGGCGCAGAGACGGACACACGGACAACGAGGTGAATATGATGTTGTTTTATTCAGGGGGTTTTGGCAGAGAGAGTAGTGCAGGGTGGAGCAGCTACAGACCGGGTAGGAGCTGCGTGGTGAGGAGAGCCAGTAGCACCGAGAGCTGGATGCCGAGGATAACAGACAACTGGTGAGCGGGTTGCGGCGTGGGAGTGGCAGGCAGGCAGGCAGCAGGAATCGACGGGATCTGGTCGAAGAAGAAAACAGGTACAAACTTGGCAGAAACAACTATAAAGCTAAGAGAGTAACAACTAAGCTGAGACTCCTGTACGGAGCCAAGTTACCACAGGTGGTGAAGGAACGAACTGGCGCTGGAGAGGTGTCCAGCCCGGGTAGATAACTGCTTGTTGATTGGTGACAATGAGCCGCAGCTGGATGTAACTGATCTTGTGAGAGAATGGCCACGCCCCCTGACCTAGATCCTCTGACTGGGCTGCACAGCAGGGGGAGACAGACACAAACAACACACACACAGGGAAAAAGGGAAACAGAAAACAAGAGGAACAAGAACAACAGTGCCGAACCGTAACACACTGTTTTA
>NW_025538471.1:0-19191 GCF_020615455.1 Coregonus clupeaformis | reverse complement strand
ATTTAAGATTCTTATCTCCGGGACATTAAAAACTGTAATATCTTACTCTTTCTCGGAGTATTGGCTGAGCACACAATGATAACATTCCGCTGCAGTTTCCGCTACATCGGCAGGACAGTGCGGCACGTCGGTAAGACGAGGGGGTGGCGGTCTCTGTATATTTTAAACACGCTGTTCTCAAAATCAAATACTGAAGTCTCACAGGTTTTGCTACGCCTGAGTAAGTATCTTATGATAAGCTGTAGACCACACTATTTCACCAGAGGAGTTTTCACTCTATATTTTTTCATGCTGTCTATTTACCACCGCAAACCAATGCTGCATTAAATTTGCACTAATTTTACAGCCATTAATCACGGCGCTCATCCAGATGCGGCCTCCTATAGACTTTATGCAGGAACTTAATCCGGTTCTACCTAATTTCTACCAGCATGTTAAATGTGCAAGCCAGAGGGGAAAAAACTCTACCACTTTATCCACACAACCTACTAACTCCTATCCCGGCTGTCTAGTCTCCTGTCTGTAAGTGTTCTTCGTAATCTCCAGTTTCCCGAGGGTTCGGGCTCAGGACGCTCTTGTTTTTCTTTCCTGCATCCCATCGCAATCTCACACCTGGTCCTATCATCACCTTCTTAGGCTCTGCCTAACATCCAGTTCCTCGGATGCGTTAGCTACTAACATATGTTTGTCAGCGTATCATCTCTGACCATTTTTAGTTTTTTGTTTTTGCACCTTGTACTTGCTGTGTACTGACCTTTTTTGTTCTGTCTGCAGTCTCTCACCCGGAACCTTCACCCAACCTCTGCCTGATGGTCCGCTGCCGACCAGTCTACCACCACCACCCTCAACAACCCATCCCGCCACCCGCTCTGTTCCCTGATTATTCAGCCTCCCTCGGAATCTATTAAATAAACACTCACCTTTCTCTCCACGTACCTTTCTGGTCTCTTCTGGGTTCTGCATTACGTCAACATCCGACCTGACTCTGTTCGCCATGCTTTACCCGGGGGAAAATGTTGCCTTTCTATACAGGAGATCGCGTTGTCGTTGGAACCTTTCTAGGTCTGGGAGGTCCTGTGTCTAATCCACTGGTTTCCCATGCCCTTCTGACTGTGTCCATCCGTGGCCCGTTCCGCCGGATAAATATGAGGGGAGCTGGGAATCCTTCCTTCTTATGCAGTGTGGATTGTGTTCGATCTACACCCTACTCTTCCACGGACAAGGCTAGGATAGCCTTTGTGATTGAGTTGCTGCGTGGTCGGCGCTTGGCTTCAGCCGTTTGGGAGCACCATCCTGCATGCTTCTACCAGGGGTTCCGCCGAGATGAAGCTCTTCGACCATTCCGCTCCGACCACCCCTGTTTCTTCGCCAAGACTACGTGTGGCACTTCGTGATCGTTCAGGCGTTGGCTGTGGAGAGTGGGTGGAGCGAGGAGTCTCTGCAAGCGGCCTTTTACCAGGGTCTGTCGGACAGCTCAGATGATTATCTCCTATCGGACTGTGACCTCTGTACCTTGTCTTTCGGGTGATATTCCGGGGGAGAAGCATGGGTCCTCATCATCACTTCTCCAGTTCCCAGTCGGGTCGGGATTGGTGACCAGGCACTCGATCATTCTCCACCACAATGGATTAGTGGAGAGGTCCTCTCTCCCATTCTGAACCATGCAAGTGGGGCGCACGTTAACCAGACGTCAACATAGGCGTAAGACCAACTGCTGCCTCTACTGTGTAGCTCGACGTTACATCTCCACTTGTTCCCGTCGTCAAACTGCCCGGCTCGCTAAAGTTGAACTTTTGGCGAGCCAGTTTCTTCCTCTAGTCCTCTGTCAACCTTTCCCGGCACCCTTGTAACAGGAATCAGCTTCTTAACGCTTTTATCGATTCAGGTCATGAAGCTTTCTTGATGCGAGTTGGTGAACCTGGGCTTTCCAGGAGCAATTGCCGAAGCTTACCCACTCTCACTATCTGTCCGTATATAACTTTGTCTTGTCGGGGGAATCATTCTGAGATTTTCATTCTTCATTCTGCCGTCTTCCCATGTTCCTCTGGTCTTGATACCCCTCTGAAACACAATCTTCGATTGGGTGCCGCAGTAGCAGTTGGAGCCTTGATTGTCATGCTAACCTGTCTCAAGACTGCCTGCCCCCATTCGGTTCCCAGTCAGGTGATTGAGGCTAAACCCCCCAGATTTGTCCCTGGTTCCCGAGACATATCACGATTTGGGGAGTTTTCAGTAAGCAGAGGGCTCTATCCTCCCTCCCCACCCACCATATGATTGTGCCATCAACCTGGTCCCTGAGCTGTCTACCCCAAAGGGAAGGTTATACAGTATCTCCCGACCTGAAGTGAGGTTAACCTATCAGTCCTTTTCTCTTCTCCCTCGTATCACCCCTGGGGTCAGGATTCTTCTTTGTGGGTAAGAAGGATGGCTCTCTTGGCGTGTATTGATTATTCGGGGGTTAATACATCACGGTCCAGAACTATCCCCTCCCTTGATGAGTTCTGCCTTCCTCCTTACGGGTGCTACGGTGTTCACCAAGCTAGACCTCTCCCATGCGTATCCCTGGTCGGATCAGAGGGGGGGCGAGTGGTTGGCGGGTTTCAATACACCGATGGGTCCCTTGAGTATCGGTGATGCCTTTGACTACCATGCTCAGCGGTATTCCAGAGTATGGTGAAACGGCGTCCTGAGAGATATGATCGTCTCTTTGTGTTTGTTTACCTGGATACATTTATCTTCTCGAGACCTTCCACCCTCCGCATGTCCGGCAGGTTCTGCACGATTGTTGGAGGATCGCCTGTTCGTGAAGGGAGAAGTCGCGGTTCACGCCCACCCACATCCTTTCTCGGTTACATCATCTCCGGGGAGGATTAGGATGACCGGAGGGGGGTTAGAGCGTTCTAATGGGCCCAGCTTGAGTTGCAGCTCCAGGGATTTTTGGGGTTCTGCGAATTTCTACCCTAGATTCATCGATTCCCGTGTCCGCTCCGTTAACTGCGCTTGACTTCCAGTATCAACCTTCAAGTGAATCCGGAGCGGATGGGTTTCTTTTCATTCCCCGATTCTCTCTCAACCCCCCCCTCTTCTCGTTGAAGTGGGCCGTCTGATTGTTGGCGCCATCCTGTCAGCGATGCTCCACGACATACCTCCATCCCTGCCCTACTACTCTCGTCCTTTCGCCTGCGGAGAGAATTACGATGTGGTAACCGGGAGCTTTCGCGGTGACTTCCTTGATGCGCCACTGGTTGGAGGCGACACCGTTTATTGTCTGACTACCACAAAATCTTCTTCGTGCATTTCTCACTCCCGTCGGCCGGGTGGCCGTTGTTTTTCGGACGATTCGTTTGCCCTGACTTCCACCTGATCTAAGACCCCCTTGTCCCGGATGTTCTCCAAGGCGGGGGGGAGTGGGTCCAAGACACATCCATCGTCGTGTTATGTAAGTTAGGGTGCTGCGTTCTCCTCCTGGTCCACCCGGTGGTTGTTTGTGCCTGAGTCGGGTTCGTCCTGCTGTCCTCAAATGGTCCCACGCCAGCAAGATGCTTGTCACCCTGCTTCGACAATGGCGTTTCTTCGCAAGGCGTTTTGGTGGCCTGCCATGGCCGAGGATCTCGGGGTTTTGTTGCTGCCTGTCCAGTGTGTGCGCGAATATACCATCGGCCCAGCTCTGACTCTTCCCCCCCTTCCTATTCCCGGCGACCATGGTCGCTTCTGCCCTGGACTTTCACTGGGTTGCGGCTTCTGAGGGAACACGGTCGTTCTGACTTTCGTACAGATTCGAGGTTCGCCCACTTTGTGCCTATTCCAAGCTTCCCTCTGCCTCGGCGTCCAGATCCTGGTTAGGGGGTTTTCTCCACGTTTCCCAGTATTCTTTCCGCGTGCCCTCAGTTTACCTCTGCTGTCTGGAAGGTCCTTCTGTTTGTCCATTGGAGCTACAGTCAGTCTCACATCTGTTTTCACCCCCAATCCAATGGTCAGGCGGAGACCAACCAAAATATCCCTCTTCGCTGTCTGGTCTCTTCCAACCCCACCTCCTGGGTCTCTCAGTTGCCTTGGGTTGAGTATCCCCCAATACTCTTCCTCATCTCCACTGATCTCTCCTTCCAGTTTATTACCAACCTCCCCTGTTTCCTTCTCAGGGGGAGGAGCTCTCATGCCTTCTGTTCCAGCCCATATTTTTGCCACCACCTGGCATCGGGCCAGAAAGGCACTCCTTAGATTTGACTATCAGCTCCAGCTCTCCCATCTCCCACTTACCATCGGAGATGTTTGGTTGCCACGATCTTCCGTTCGGACTGAGTCTAGGAGTTTTCGTTCTTCCGTTTGTGGTGGAAAGGTGATCAATCCAGTCAGTTCGAGCTCATACTCCGAGCGCTCGTCCATCCCACCTTTCTGTCTCCTCCTCCCTGTCTTCCTCAGTCCTCTGTTGCCTCCTCCGCCTCCTCCTCCTCCTCCTCGGATGATCGGAGGGTGGTCCTCCTCCGGTGCTCGCATCATATTCCAGGCTGGCCGGGGCCGGGGTTTCCATATCTCTATGGAGGTATGGCCCTGAAGGAGGAGTTATTCCTCAAGGTCCTAGGTGCACCCTCATCAGTGACTTCTACCCCTCCATCCTGGCGCTCCGGGAGTCCCTGCGTGGGGTTCTTAATCTGTCTGTCTCTGTCTGGTACTAGTGTTCCTTCTAATCTCCAGTTTCCCGAGTTCGGGGCGCTCCCGAGGCCTCTTGTTTTCCGCACCTGCATCCCATCAGCAATCTGCACACCTGGTCCTGATCATCACCCTTCTTGGGCTCTGGCCTAACATCCAGTTCCTGCCGGATCGTTAGCTATGAACAGTATGTTTGTCAGCGTATCAGCCTCTGAGCCATTAGTGTTAGTTTTGTTGTTTTGCACCTTGTGACTTGCTGTGTGACTGACCTCCGTTTTTGTTCTGTCTGCAGTCTCTCACCCGAACCTTCACCCAACCTCTGCCTGATGGTCGGCTGGCTGCCCGAGCCAGTACCGACCTACCACTGCACCCTCAACAACCCATCCACGCCACCCGCTCTGTTCCCTGGATTATTCAGCCTCACTTCGGAATCTATTAAATAAACACTCACCTTTCTCTCCACGTACCTTGTCCTGGTCTGCTTCTGGGTTCTGGCATAGTAAACCGTGACACTTCCCCTTCATTTGGCAAATCTGACCATAACTCTATCCTCCTGATTCCTGCTTATAAGCAAAAACTGAAGCAGGGAAGCACCAGTGATTCGGCTAATAAAAAAAGTGGTCGATGACGCAGATGCAAACTACAGGACTGTTTTGCTAGGCACAGACTGGAACATGTTCGGGATTCTTCAGACAGCATTGAGGAGTACACCACATCAGTCACTGGCTTCATCAATAAGTTGCATCGATGATCGTCCCCACAGTGACCGTACGTACATAGCCCCAACCAGAAGCCATGGATTACAGGAAACATCCGCACTGGCTAAAGGGTAGAGCTGCCGCTTTCAAGGAACGGACTCTAACCCGGACGCTTATAAGAAATCCCGCTATGACCTCCACGAACCATCAAACAGGCAAAGAGTCAATACAGGTCTAAGATTGAATCATACTACACTGGCTCTGACGGTCGGATGTGGCGGGCTTGAAAACTATTACAGACTACAAAGGGAAGCACAGCCGCGAGCTGCCCAGTGACACAAGCCTGCCAGAGCGAGGCTAAACCACTTCTATGCTCGCCGAGCCAAGCAACACTGAAGCATGCATGAGACACCAGCTGTTCCGACGACTATGTGATCACGCTCTCCGTAGCCGATGTGAGTAAGACTTTTAAGCAGGTCAACATTCACAAGGCCGCAGGGCCAGACGGGATTCCAGCGTGTACTCCGAGCATGTGCTTTGACCAACTGGCAAGTGTCTTCACTGACATTTTCAACATGTCCCTGACTGAGTCTGTAATACCAACATGTTTCAAGCAGACCACCATAGTCCCCGTGCCCAAGAACTCTAAGATAACCTGCCTAAATGACTACCGACCCATGGCACTGACGTCTGTAGCCATGAAGTGCTTTGAAAAGACTGGTCATGGCTCACATCAACAGCATAATCCCAGAAACCCTAGACCCAACCAAATTTGCATACCGCCAACAGATCCACAGATGATGCAATCTCTATCGCACTCCACACTGCCCTTTCCCACCTGGACAAGAGGAACACCTACGTGAGAATGCTATTCATTGACTACAGCTCAGCACTTCAACACCATAGTGCCCTCAAAGCTCATCACTAAGCTAAGGATCCTGGGACTAAACACCTCCCTCTGCAACTGGATCCTGGACTTCCTGACGGGCCGCCCCAGGTGGTAAGGGTAGGTAACAACAATCTGCCACACTGATCCTCAACACGGGGGGCCCCCTCAGGGGTGCGTGCTCAGTCCCCCTCCTGTACTCTCTGTTCACCCATGACTGCATGGCCAGGCACGACTCCAACACCATCATTAAGTTTGCCGACGACACAACAGTGGTAGGCCTGATCACCCGACAACGATGAGACAGCCTAGGGAGGAGGTCAGAGATCTGGCCGGTGGTGCCAGGACAACAACCTCTCCCTCAAGTGACCAAGACAAAAGGAGATGATTGTGGACTACAGGAAAAAAAAGAGGACTGAGCACGCCCCCATTCTCATCGACGGGGCTGTAGTGGAACAGGTTGAGCTTCAAGTTCCTTGGTGTCCACATCACCAACGAACTATCATGGTCCAAACACACCCAAGACAGTCGTGAAGAGGGCACGACAAAGCCTATTCCCCCTCAGACTAAAAGATTTGGCATGGGTCCTCAGATCCTCAAATTCTACAGCTGCACCATCGAGAAAGCATCCTGACTGGTTGCATCACCGCCTGGTATGGCAACTGCTTGGCCTCTGACCGCAAGGCACTACAGAGGGAGAGTGCGTACGGCCCAGTACATCACAGGGGCAAAGCTCCCCTGCCATCCAGGGACCTCTATACCAGGCGGTGTCAGAGGAAGGCCCTCAAAATTGTCAAACTCCAGTCACCCTAGTCATAGACTGTTCTCTCTGCTACCGCTACGACAAGCGGTACCGGAGTGCCAAGTCTAGGTCAAAGACTTCTCAACAGCTTCTACCCCAGGCCATAAGACTCCTGAACAGCTAATCATGGCTACCCGGACTATTTGCACTGCCCCCACCCCATACTTTTTACGCTGCTGCTACTCTGTTAAGTATTTATGCATAGTCACTTTAACTCTACCCACATGTACATATTACCTCAACTACCTCAACTAGCCAGGTTCCCCCGCACATTGACTATGCAACGGTACCCCCTGTATATATAGCCTCCCTACTGTCACTTTATTTTTTACTTCTGCTCTTTTTTCTCAACACTTTTTGTTGTTGTTTTACTCTTACTTTTTTGTTTAAAATAAATGCACTGTTGGTTAAGGGCTGTAAGTAAGCATTTCACTGTAATGTCTGCACCTGTTGTATTCGGCGCATGTGACCAATAAAATTTGATTTGATTTGATTTGAGATTGTCTAGCCCAGCTAATTTGTAGGGGGTCCAGATTTAGCAGCTCTTTCAGGACATCAGCTATCTAAACTTGGGTGAAGGGAGAAGCAGGGGAATGGGCAGTTGCAGCGGAGGGTGCAGAGCTGGTGGCCGGGGTAGGGGTAGCCAGGTGGAAAGCATGGCCAGCCGTAGCAAAATTTTTATTGAAATTCTAGATTATCGTAGATTTATCGGTGGTGACATTGTTTCCTAGCCTCAGTGCAGTGGGTAGCTGGGAGGAGGTGCTCTTATTCTCCATGGACTTTACAGTGTCCCAAAACTTTTTGGAGTTAGTGCTACAGGATGCACATTTCTGTTTGAAAAAAGCTAGCCCTTTGCTTTCCTAACTGATTGTGTATATTGTTTCCTGACTTCCTGAAAAGTTGCATATCGCGGGGGCTGTTCGATGCTAATGCAGTACGCCACAGGATGTTTTTGTGCTGGTCAAGTGCAGTCGTCTGGGGTGAACCAGGGCTATATCTGTTCTTAGTTCTGAATTTTGAATGGGGCATGCTTATTTAAGATGGAGAGTAAAGCACTTTTGAAGAACATCCAGGCATCCTCTACTGACAGAATGAGGTCAATATCCATCCAGGATACCGGGCCTGAGTCAATTAGAAAGGCCTGCTTGCTGAAGTGTTTTAGGGAGCGTTTGACAGTGATGAGGTGATCGTTTGACCGCGGACCCATTACGGACGCAGGCAATGAGGCAGTGATCACTGAGATCCTGGTTGAAGACAGCGGAGGTGTATTTAGAGGGTAAATTAGTCAGAATGATATCTATGAGGGTGCCCATGTTTACAGATTTAGGGTTGTACCAGGTAGGTTCCTTGATTAATTTGTGTGAGGTTGAGGGCATCTAGTTTAGATTGTGGACGGCCGGGGTGTTAAGCATATCCCAGTTTAGGTCACCAAGCAGTACGAACTCTGAGGATAGATGTGGGGCAAGCAATTCACATATGGTGTCCAGGGCACAACTTGGGGCTGAGGGGGCTGTAGTAGAGGAAACAGTGAGAATCTTATTTCTGGAAAGGTGGATTTTTTAGAAGTAGAAGCTCAAACTGTTTGGGCACAAGACCTGGATAGTATGATAGAGCTCTGCAGGCTATCTCTACAGTAGATTACAACTCCACCCCCTTTGGCAGTTCTATCTAGACGGAAAAATGTTGTAGTTCGGGATGGAAATGTCTGAATTTTTGGTGGCCTTCCTAAGCAAAGATTCAGACACTGCTAGAACTTATCAGGGTTGGCAGAGTGTGCTAACGCAGTGAATAACTCAAACTTGGGGAGGAGGCTTCTGATGTTAACATGCAAGAAACCAAGGCTTTTACTGTTACAGAAGTCAACAAATGATAGCGCCTGGGGGTAGGGAGTGATACTGGGGGCTCACAGGGCCTGGGTTAACCTCTACATCACCAGAGGAACAGAGGAGGAATAGAATAAGGATACGGCTAAAGGCTTCAAGAACTGTTCTTCTAGTGCGTTGGGAAAAGAGAATAAAAGGGGCAGATTTCCGGGCGTTGTTAGAATAGATTCAGGGCATTATGTACAGACAAGGATATGGAAGGATATGAAGTACAGTGGAGGTACACCTAAGCATTGGGTGACTATGAAAGAGACAGCATCACTGGAGGTACCGATTGAGCCGGTCTCCGCGTGTATGGGGGGTGGGACAAAGGAGCTCTCTGACGCTAGTTGAGCGGAACTTGGGGCTCTACAGTGAAATTGTATAATAAGAAATTAACCCAAAACAGCAATAGGCTATGCATATTGACATGGGAGAGAGGCATAACGCAATCACAGGTGTTATTCGAGAGGAAAAAGACAACAACTGGTAATGGCGTCGAAAGTTTGGGCTGAGACTAAACAGTATAAACAGGATGGGGTACCGTGTAAAGGAACAGTCCAGCAGGCATTAGCTGTGTAGCTGAGTGATCATAAGGTCCAGTGAACAGCCACTATGTAAGTCCGGGAGCAGTTCGTAGGCTGCTACAGCACAGGCGAGCAGGAGCACGCTGTTGATTGCGCGTCCTAGCCGGGCCGGGCTAGCAGATGGATCTTCGTGGTCGTCGCAACGGGAAGCCTGTTGAAACCACATCAGACGATTATGTCGGCAGACCAGTCGTGATGGATCGGCGGGGCTCGTCGTGTGCCGACACTAAGAGGTCCCGTCCGGTTGACGAGAGGTAGATAGCCGGGAGATGGGCCTGGCTCGAGGCTGGCGCAAGGCTAACTGGTCGTCGGGACAGTGGTGATTAGCCAACAACAGCCATTCGGTTGCAGCTAGCTAGTTGCGATTTTCCGGTGTTAGGGTCCAGTGATTCAGTGATTCCGGCAGAAAATCAGATATGCACTGGGTCGATAGCACGATGTGCAGACTGGCGATAATTGTCCAGGCTTGCTGGTAGGTAGTGCCCAGCCACGGACAGTGGTGAAACCGCTAACGGTGGCTAATAGCAAGTAGCTAGTTAGCTGGCTAACTGGCTAGTTTCAGCCGTAGGTTCTTGATAAAAATAAAGAAATAATAGAATCCGTTCCACATTGGGTGAGGTCGGGTTGCAGTAAAGTATATTTAGTTAAAGGATGGAAAGTGAGATAGAGAAATATATACTAAAAATACAACAACAAAAAAAAACAGGCTATGTACACGAGGACACAACAGAATACACGACCGCACTACTACGCCATCTTGGATTGTACATACTACAGTAAATGTATACCATTCCTCTTGCTGCAGAGCGGGATCGGGATGTCGTGTCATGCACCACAGGGATTTTTCTTACCAGAGGAGACGGGAAAGGGGTGAGTGGGAATGCTATGAAAAGATGGAGAGAGAGCGTTTTTTATGGGTGTGCTGCTGTGGAGCGGGGAGGGATGGGGAGAGGGAGCGGGGCCGTGGAGACCGTTACTCAGTTCTCTGCAGGGGCTGTGGTGGGCTGAATTAATCTGTTGTGATATGCGTGAGCGCTGCCTCAGCTGGCGCCAGGCCTCATCTCTGTGGGAGGAAAAAGGGATGGGGGGGGAGGGATGAGACACCGGAGGGCACTATGTCACTGAAGCAAGATCTGAAAAGGCAGATTCCCCACTGCACTACAGTCGTGGTCAAAAGTTTTGAGAATGACACAAGTATTGGTCTTCACAAAGTTCGCTGGTTCAGTGTTATGATATATTTTTGTCAGATGTTACTATGATATACTGAAGTATAATTACAAGCATTCCATAAGTGTCAAAGGCTTTTATTGACAACTACATTAAGTTTATGCAAAGAAGTCAATATTTGCAGTGTTGACCCTTCTTTTTTCAAGACGTCTGCAATCCGCCCTGGCATGCTGTCAATTAACCTCTGGGCCACACACCTGACTGCTGGCAGCCCATTCTTGCATAATCAATGCTTGGAGTTTGTCAGAATTTGTGGGTTTTTTTTGTCCACCCGCCTCTTGAGGATCGGACCACAAGTTCTCCAATGGGATTAAGGTCTGGGGAGTTTCCTGGCCATGGACCCAAAATGTTGATGTTTTGTTCCCCGAGCCACTTAGTTATCACTTTGCCTTATGGCAAGGTGCTCCATCATGCTGGAAAAGGCATTGGTCGTCACCAAACTGTTCTTGGATGGTTGGGAGAAGGTTGCTCTCTGAGGATGTGTTGGTACCATTCTTTATTCATGGCTGTGTTCTTAGGCAAAATTGTGAGTGAGCCCACTCCCTTGGCTGAGAAGCAACCCCACCACATGAATGGTCTCAGGATGCTTTTACTGTTGGCATGACACAGGACTGATGGTAGCGCCTAAACAATCGGAAAGGGATTCATCAGAGAAAATGACTTTACCCCCAGTCCTCAGCAGTCCAATCCCTGTACCTTTTGCAGAATATCAGTCTGTCCCTGATGTTTTTCCTGGAGAGAAGTGGCTTCTTTGCTGCCCTTCTTGACACCAGGCCATCCTCCAAAAGTATTTGCATCACTGTGCATGCAGATGCACTCACACCTGCCTGCTGCCATTCCTGAGCAAGCTCTGCACTGGTGGTGCCCTGATCCCGCAGCTGAATCAACTTTAAGAGACGGTTCTGGCACTTGCTGGACTTTCTTGGGAGCCCTGAAGCCTTCTTCACACAATTGAACCTCTCTCCTTGAAGTTCTTGATGATCCGATAAATGGTTGATTTAGGTGCAATCTTACTAGCAGTAATATCCTTGCCTGTGAAGCCCTTTTTGTAAAGCAATGATGGCGGCACGTGTTTCCTTGCAGGTAACCATGGTTAACAGAGGAAGAACAATGATTTCAAGCACCACCCTCCTTTTAAAGCTTCCAGTCTGTTGTTCTAACTCAATCAGCATGACAGAGTGATCTCCAGCCTTGTCCTCGTCAACACTCTCACCTGTGTTGGCAACGAGAGAATCACCCGACATGATGGCAGCTGGTCCTTTTGTGGCAGGGGCTGAAATGCAGTGGAAATGGTTTTTGGGGATTAAGTTAATTTTCATGGCAAAGAGGGACTTTGCAATGTAATTGCAATTCATCTGATCACTCTTCATGACATTCTGGAGTATATGCAAATTTACATAATCAAAACTGAGGCAGCAGACTTTAGAAATTAGTATTTGTGTCATTCTCAAAACTTTTGACCACGACTGTACATCACCATCCCCTTAACCCCCCACCCCTTCTCCACATCCTCACAGGGAAGCAAAAGTCATTCTGCTACCTAAGAATAGTAAAGCCCCCCTTACTGGCTCAAATAGCCGACCAATCAGCCTGTTACCAACCCTTGGTAAACGTTTGGAAAAAATAGTGTTTGACAAGATACAATGCTATTTTACAGTAAACAAATTGACAACATACTTTCAGCACGCTTATAGGGAACGACATGCAAGAAGCACATCACTTACACAAATGACTGATGATTGGCTGAGAAATTGATGATAAAAAGATTGTGGGGGACTGTTTGTTAGACTTCAGTGTGGCTTTTGACATTATCGATCATAGTCTGCTGTTGGAAAAACGTATGTGTTATGGCTTTACACCCCCTGCTATATTGTGATTAAAAAGAGTTACCTGTCTAACAGAACACAGAGGGTGTTTTTGGACACCCATGCATACCCCCACAAGACATGCCATGAGAGGTCTCTTCACAGTCCCCAAGTCTAGAACAGACTATGGGAGGCTCACGTACTACATAGAGCCATGACTACATGAAACTCTTCCACATCAAGTAACTGATGCTAAGCAGTAAAATTAGATTTAAAACGGATAGAAATACACCTTATGGAACATCGGGGACTGTGAAGCTTAACAAACATAGGCACAGACATGCATACACACACACGATAACATACGCACTATACACACACATACACATGGATTTTGGATTGTAGATATGTAGTAGTGGTGGAGAAAGGCCTGAGGGCACACAGTGTGTTGTGAAATCTGTGAATGTATTGTAATGTTTCTACAACTGTATAATTGCCTTAATTTTGCTGGACCCAAGGAAGAGTAGCTGCTGCCATGGCTAATGGGGATCCATAATAAATACAAATACAAATCTAACATCAAACCACCATTAGCTACACCAGCCACAAGGCTATATGTCCCACTGTGGCACTGGTCAATGAGAGGCACTTCACTGGCCTCAAGTGTGATTTGGTATTTCAAATACAAATTTAATTATCACATGCTTTGTGTCATGAGCACTCTCTCTCCCTGGTAGCAACATTAATTGCATTCAATTATCTTCCACTCTGCTCACCTCCCTCTCTCTACTCAGCCTAACTAGCTCCACCTGCCCTGCTCTGCTCTTGTTACCTGGCCAGCTGCACTGCAATTTCCCACTCACTCCATCCTCACCTTGCCTCACTCTGTTCTAATTACTCTGCCAGCTGAACTGCATTTCCCCACTACCTCTCCCAGTATATCAAGCCCTGGTTTTCAGCCAAGCCCCTGTCAGATCGTCTTCAAACCCGGACCAGTAACCTGCCTGTCTGCGCTCCTCGACTCCTGTTTGTGATACCCGATCCTTTCTTGACTGCCTCCTTGTTCTACTGCCCGTCTATCCCAACCTGCCTTCTGGACCTCGACTACTCTCCGATCTTCCGCCCCTCCGGTCTCCGACCACCAGATGAGCGTGCCCGACGTTTCACCACCCTCAGCCCGATCGCCGCTCCATCACTGGGGAACACACACACTAAGCACTTGGACTGGACACCCCCGGACATTTGGTGACCCCCGAGCACAGGTACCCACAGGAGGACCCTGAAAGACCCCTGACACCCTGGGACTCCTCTTCCCGCCTGTAACCTTGAATAAAGAACTCTGAATTTGAACTTGCGCTCTTGGGTCCTCTTCTGTTCGTGACAGAACGATCTGACCATCATGGACCCAGCGCACTCCCTGACCACGATGGAGGAAGAGCCAGAGAGGACTGCCCTACCAGCGACTGGAACGCTCTGAGGGAGACATAAATCGGATGCTGGCGACATCGCTTCCCTTCTCCAGCTATTCAACCAGCAGCAACAACAGTTCCAACTGCAGCAACAACAGCTAGCCCAAGCCCTGCAACTACTCTCAAGCCCGGCTACTCCACCTGCACCCCCTGGTCCTTTTGTTCCTGTACCACCGATACTCCTTCATCCCTCCGCTGGAGGTCCCAATGCTGCAGGCCCGGCAGTGCTGCCACCGATCCCCACGCTCCTGAACCAAGGATTGGGAACCCGGAACGTTTTGATGGCAACCAGAAGCAAGTAAGACCATTCTTGAGCAGCTGCCGAATCCAGTTTGCACTACAGCCCCAGGACTTTCTCAACAGAGGGAGCCAAGGTGGGGTATGTCATCACACATCTCACCGGTCGAGCTCGGTTGTGGGAGACGCGGAATTCAACGCAAACCCCCAGCCTGTGCCTCCTTCAGTGCCTTTGAGGAGGAGATGTTAAAGATCTTTGACCTAGGCTCGCCAACAGCCGAGCGTCACAAGCTCTGCTCACCATCCGTCAGGGCAATCGGACAGTGGCAGACTTCTCCATTGACTTTCGTACCCTGGCCAGTCAAAGCTCGTTTAACCCAGAGGCACTGGTGCAAGCCTTCCTCCATAGCCTGGCGGACTATATCAAGGGCGAGCTTGTTTCCCATGACCCGCCCTCAACGCTGATGCCACCATTGACCTTGGTTCGCATTGACCCCTATACAGACCGGAGGAGGGAGAAGGGCCGTCTCAGTCAACCTGCCATCCGTCCTCGGGTCGATACCGCTTCTGTCCAGCCCCTGCCTGTCAAGTCCCATAGCCAACTCAATCAGCCTGAGCCCATGGAGATTGGCCGTGCCTCTCTGACTCCCGAGGGAGCGTCGGCGCCGTCTAAGCTCCAACCTTTGCCTCTACTGTGGTGGCGAGAATCACCGTGTCGCTACTTGCTCCGGCGCCAAAGTGCCGCAGCTCACCAGGTGTAGGGGGAGATCCGGGTGAGCTCAACAAGCCTTCAGTCTCCCTCCATCCGAAGACCCTGCTTCATCTCCGCCTTCAGCTTTCTGACAAGACTCATACATTGGCCGCCCCTTGTGGATTCCGGGCGAAGCAAACATCATGGACCCTGAGCTTGCACAGCAACTGGGCGTGAACCATCATCAACTGACACAACCCATTCCTGCACGAGCCCTGGATGGGCATCATCTTGGCACTGTCACTCATATCTCCGCCCTTGTGACAATCCTGCTGTCAGGAAACCACCAGGAGTCCATCCAGTTTCACCTCCTACACTCACCTGGCCAACCACTCATTCTTGGATACCCGTGGCTCCGTCAGCACAACCCCCACATCGACTGGGAGACAGGAACAGTCCGTGAGTGGGGAAGGAGTTGTCACCAGACCTGTTTAAGGGGGGGCCACCCTGCCCGTTCACCGGGAAGGATCTAGCGCTTTACCTCCGACATATCCAATGTTCCGGCCTGTTACCACAGCCTGAAAGAAGTGTTCAACAAATCCAAGGCGACATCTCTACCCCCACACAGACCCTATGACTGCGCGATTGATCTCCTGCCTGGCTCAGCACCTCCCAGTCGTCTGTATTCACTGTCAGCCCCGGAAAGAAAGGCCATGGAGGACTACATTATGACTCTCTTTGCCTCCGGGATATTGGGCCGTCGTCTTCCCCGCGGGAGCCCGGGATTCTTCTTTGTCGCAAGAAGGACGGTTCTCTTCGTCCATGCATAGATTACCGGGTCTGAACGACATCACGGTTAAGAATCGCTACCACTGCCCTTACTTTCGTCTGCCGAACTGCTGCAGGGAGCCACTGTATTCACTAAGCTGGACCTTCGCAATGCCTACCATCTGGTGCGGATGAGGAGGGAGACGAATGGAAGACAGCGTTCAACACACCAACCGGCCACTATGAATATCTCGTCATGCCCTTGGCCTCACCTAATGCCCCAGCAGTTTTTCAAGCCCTAGTGAATGATATCCTCAGGGACATGCTAAATACGTTCGTATTTGTGTACCTTGACGATATTTTAATATTCTCAAAGACTCTGTCAGAACACACCGCCCCACGTCCGGTTGGTCCTGCGCCGCCTGCTGGAGAACTCTCTTTTCGTGAAGGCAGAGAAGTGCGAGTTCCATGCCAAGACCGTTTTCATTCCTGGGGTATGTGGTGACCGAGAGCAGCATTCAGATGGATCTCACCGCGAAGGTGTCGGCTGTCACTTCCTGGCCAGTTCCTGAGTCTCGGAAGAAGTTGCAACAGTTCCTGGGCTTTTGCCAACTTTTTATAGGAGATTCATCAGAAACTATAGCACAGTGGCTGCACCCCTCACGGCGCTAACCAGCACTAAACAACCGTACCAATGGACATCAGCTGCTGATAAGGCCTTCCAATATCCTCAAGACATGTTTCACTTCTGCTCCCATCCTCCAGATGCCAGATGCAGCAAGGCAGTTTGTGGTGGAGGTAGATGCTTCGGACGTGGGAGTGGGTGCAGTGCTTTCTCAAAGAGCAGCTGAGGATTGCAAAGATGCACCCCTGTGCCTTCTACTCCCGATCAGCTAACCCCTGCCGAATGCAACTACGACATTGGGAACCGCGAGCTGTTGGCTGTCAAGCTCGCCCTTGAGGAATGGCGGCACTGGTTAGAGGGGTCAAAGGAACCATTCGTAGTGTGGACAGACCACAAGAACCTGGAGTATATCCAAACAGCCAGGAGGCTGAACTCCGGTCAACAGCGGTGGTCTCTGTTCTTTCACGCCCTTCAATTTCACGCTCTCCCTACCGCCCGATCTCGCAACATCAAACCTGATGCTCTTTCCCGGGATGTTTCAGAAGGACGAGACCACCGCCATGACAGCTCCCATTCTTCCCAGCCACTTGGTCGTAGCGGCCCTCACCTGGGAGATCGAGAAGCTTAGGTCATGGAGGCTCTTCGGTACCAGCCAGGTCCAAGCACCAGCGCCCCCAACCGTCTGTTTGTTCCAGCAAATCTCAGGTCACCTGTGATTCAGTGGGGGCACGAATCCCGTCTGGCCTGTCATCCCGGCATCACTCGCACCCTTCATCTGGTCCGCCTGCGGTTCTGGTGGCGGGGGATGAGACGGGATGTCCGAGAATTCATCCGAGCTTGTCCCACTTGTAACCGAAACAAGACTCCCAACCAGCCTCCTGCTGGGTTGCTGCAACCCTACTCATACCCAAGAGGCCCTGGTCCCACGTTTCACTGGACTTTGTTACGGGCCTTCCGCCCTCTAGACGGACACAGTCATCCTTACCATTGTTGACCGCTTTAGTAAGATGACCCACTTCGTGCCCCCTTCCCAAACTACCCTCTGCTAAAGGGATTCCTCCAGGTGGTCCTGGAACATGTTTTCGTATCCATGGCCTACCCCAGGATATAGTGTCAGACCGCCGCAATTCTCAGCAACCTTTGGAAGGAGTTCTGTCATCTCCTTGGGGCCACCAGCCAGCCTATCGTCTGGATTCCACCCGCAAGTCAAACGGCCAGACTGAACGCATGAACCAGGAGCTGGAGAAGGCCTGAGGTGTGTGGCTTCCCAAAATCCCGGGCCTGGGCTCAACACCTGCTCTGGGTGGAATAGCCCATAATTCACTCACCAGTTCCTCCACCGGGCTCTCCCCCTTTCAGTGTGTCTCACGGGTATCAACCTCCACTGTTTGCCAGCCAGGAGGCGGATGCCACCTGTCCGTCTGCTCTTGCGTTGCCCGCCGCTGCCGCCACTTGGGCCCAGGCTCGCACTGTGCTCCTGAAGTCTGGAACCAGCTACGCCGTCGGGTGCCAACCGACAGAGGACCCCAGCACCTACTTACCGGGTTGGTCAGAAGGTCTGGCTGTCTGCCCGGGATCTGCCGCTGCGGGTTTGTATCACGAAAGCTGGCCCCTCGCTTCATTGGTCCTTTTCCTGTGCAGAAAGTCATCAGTCCAACGGCGGTCCGACTTCAGTTGCCCGCTTCCCTGCGGTCCACCCCACCTTCCACGTCTCCAAGGTCAAGCCGGTCCATGAAAGTCCCCTGGTCCCCTGCAGCTCCGGCGCCACCTCCTCCGCGCCTCGTAGATGGCGGTCCTGTCTTCACCGTCCGCGGCTGCTCCGCTCTAGGCGAAGGGGTAGGGGTCTCCAGTACCTCGTTGATTGGGAGGGATATGGTCCAGAGGAGAGGACCTGGATCCCGGCCAGGAGGATAGTGGACCGGACCCTTATCACTGACTTCCACCGACTACATCCTGATCAGCCTGCAATCCGTAGGGCCGTCCAAGAGGGGGTTCCTAGCCGTCCGGCCCGCCCTGCTCCTGTCTCAGTGCCTGTCCTGTCTCCCGACCGTGACCCTCCAGCTCCTTCTGAGGATGAGGAGATTCACTCCGGACCGCTCGGAGGAGTTCTGACCCGCCGCCTGCTCCCCTCCACCCTCCCGGCATGATGTTGTTCTTGGGACTTCTGGGGCCGTCCCTTGGAGGGGTCCTGTCATGAGCACTCTCTCTCCTGGTAGCAACATTAATTGCATTCAATTATCTTCCACTCTGCTCACCTCCCCTCTCTCTACTCAGCCTAACTAGCTCCCACCCTGCCCTGCTCTGCTCTTGTTACCTGGCCAGCTGCACTGCATTTCCCACTCACCATCCTCACCTTGCCTCACTCTGTTCTAATTACTCTGCCAGCTGAACTGCATTTCCCCACTACCTCTCCCAGTATATCAAGCCCTGGTTTTCAGCCGCCCTGTCAGATCGTCTTCAAACCCGGACCAGTAACCTGCCTGTCTGCGCTCTGACTCCTGTTTGTGATACCGATCCTTTCTTGACTGCCTCCTTGTTCTACTGCCCCGTCTATCCCAACCTGCCTTCTGGACCTCGACTACTCTCCCGATCTTCAGCCCCTCCGGTCTCCGACCACCAGATGAGCGTGCCCAGACGTTTCCACCACCCTCAGCCCGATACGCCGCTCCATCACTGGGAACACACCACACTAAGCACTTGGACTGGACACCCCCCCGGACATTTGGTGACCCCCCGGAGCACAGGTACCCACAGGAGGACCCTGAAAGACCCCTGACACCCTGGGACTCCTCTTCCCGCCTGTAACCTTGAATAAAGAACTCTGAATTTGAACTTGCGCTCTTGGGTTCTCTTCTGTTCAGTGACAGCTTTGTAAACAACAGGTGTA